>NC_056525.1:35256485-35312139 GCF_019175285.1 Sceloporus undulatus | reverse complement strand
TTAAGGGTGCGCTTCCAAGGACAGAGAGAACCCTTCTTTTCCCGCTCGGCTCCAAGGATGGAGGAGCCCCCGAAGGCTCCCTGGCGAGCGAAGGAGGCTTCTGGAGGCGCTTCTTGGTTCCCTTTCCCTTGGGGGGGGGGGGATTCCCAACAAAGGAGACGGAGGAGCAGGCGTTGTGGGGGGGCTTTTCTCCTCTCTGCTTGGCCCCCAAAAACTGCCGACCGAAGGAAATGGAGGAGCAAACCCCGCTTGTGGGGGGCGTTTCTTTTCCTCTCTGCTGCTTCAAGAAGGCAGCAGCCCCCCCAAAGGTAGAAGGAAATGGAGGAGCACCTCTTTGTGGGGGAGCTTCTTTGCCTCTGCTTTAAGGGGAGCCACCCGCCGAAGGAGAGGGACCAGCGCCCTGTTTGTGGGGGCGCTTTTCCCCCTCTTCTCTTCGGTGGGACCCCCAAACAGTTACTCTCTGAAAGAGATGGAGAAGCACCCCGTTTATGGGTGAGCTTTTTCCCCTCTTCGTTTCGGAGGGAACCCCCAAAGCTACTTTTTGAAAGAGATAAAGAAGCACCCCGTTTAAGAGTCAGCTCTGTTTCGGGGGCCAACCCCGCAAAAGCTATCCGCCGAAGAAGAGAGACAGTATCCGTTTGTGGCGCGCTTTTATTCCGCTTCAAGGGAGGAGGGAGGAGGATAGCGAAAGCGTCCCGCCAAAAGAGAGGGAGGAGGAGCTGTGGCATCAAGGCGAGAAACTAAACGGGGAAGAACCGAGCGCGGCTTCTCCTCAGACAGCGCCGGAGAAAGAAGCCCCTCTCAGCAGAGGGCGAAGACCCAAAAGTTTCCCTTTCCCCCCTTTTTCCTCATGAGGAGAGCGAAGCTTCCCTGAACGCCGACAGACAAAACGCCTGAAAAAAAGGGGGGGGAGTCATTTCCCACAAAAAACTCCCATTCCCAGAATTCCAGAGCATGGAGCCCTGCCACTTAAAACGGGGTCCCACCAGATTTCTGCACAGAGGCAGATGTGTTCCTCACGAGTTACCTCTTAAACCATGGATGCCTGCCATGAAAGCCTTCGACTTCACACCTCTTAAACTTTCCAAAAGGCGCTTTTCTGCGCTCTCTTCTCCAACAGCCTTGAGCATCAACGCTTCCCATTCAAAGGATGCAGCTTCCTGGGCTATGTTCATTATTTTGGGCTCCTAACATCGTCTCCCTTCTCCCCCCCCCCCCTCCACTTCTCCAGCTTTTATTCTTTGCCCACAGACAAGAATAATAGTCTTTCACCTTTCTCTCCCTTTGGGTCGTGTCCTTCCCTGCATCGCCAGTAGGGGGTGATGTTGCCTTAGGAGTCGCCTATTTCCATATTAAGCCCGACCAGGTGGGTTTAGGCTTGGGCAAGTGGGGAAGAGACAGGAAAGTAGAAAGGAAAACAGAAAGAATGGGAAATGTCAGGGATTTGGGAACGATGGATGTGTTAGAAGAGGCAACTGGCATGTTGTCACACTGGGGCTAATTTCCGCATTAAAGAGAGCTCAAAACACAGATTAACATGGAAATCACTGCTCCCTACCCAGGGTCACACAGTATGTATGTATGTATATCCAACTCTATTCCATGCCAGCATTCTCTGAAGATGCCATCCACAGATGCTGGCAAAACATAAGAATAAACTCTTCCAGAACATAGAATCATAGAGTTGGAAGAGACCGCAAGGGCCATCCAGTCCAACCCCCTGCCATGCAGGAAATCACAATGAAAGCATCCCCGACAAATGGCCATCCAGCCTCTGTTTAAAGACTTCTTAGGAAGGAGACTCCACTACACTCTGAGGGGGAGTGTTCCACTGTCAAACAGCCTTTACTGTCAGGAAGCTCCTCCTAATGTTGGTGAAATCTTTTTTTCCCTGAAACTTGCATCCATTGTTCTGGGTCGTAATCTCTGGAGCAGCAGAAAACTCCCTCCTCAATATGACATCCCTTCAAGTATTTAAAAGGGCTATCATATCACCTCTTAACCTTCTCTTCTCCAGGCTAAACATCCACAGCTCCCTAAGTCGTTCCTCATAGGACATGGTTTTCAGACCCTTCACCATTTTAGTCGCCCTCCAGTTTCTCAATGTCCTTTTTGAATTGTGGTGCCCAGAACTGGATACAATATTCCAGGTGGGGTCTGACCAAAGCAGAATAGGGTGGCACTATTACTTCCCTTGATCTAGACACTATACTTCTATTACTGCAGACTAAAATTACATTGGCCTTGTTAGCTGCCGCCTCACACTGTTGACTCATGTTCATCTTGTGGTCTACTTGGACTCCTAGATCCCTTTCACATGTTGTCTCATTGAGCCAGGTGTCTCCCATCCTATATCTATGCATTTCATTTTAGCCTACAAAAAACTATAGAGCTTAATACACATTTAAAGCACATCCATCAAATAAAGCAAAAATGGTGAATAATTGTGTAAATGGTGAGCACACGCAATTAAAGTGATATCGGAAATGCATTGTTGCTGAAATTCCAAAAGTGAAACAATGTGGGTTAATGCTTCTTTGTGACCACTTTAATGGCAGGTTTTTTGTGACGTCTGAAATCATTTCACATAATTATACAATTTTCCCAGGATATTCACTGGATAAACTCCTGATCTCCTTCATGTGATAAACTCCTGTGTGAAATGGAGACACAGGAGTCTTGGTATCTGAGAACAAAGGAGAAGCCCTGTACCAGACCAAGGCTGTGTCCATGCTAGAGAAGTAATCCAGGTGAACACCACTTTAACTTCCCTGGCTCAATGCTATGGAATCCTGTAATTTTAGCTTTGTGAGACACTTGGCCTTCTCTGTCACAGAGCTCTGGTGCCACAACAAACTACAATTCCCAGATTTCCATACCAATGAACTATGGGGTTATTCACACTGTGAAAATAATCCAGGATAAATCTGAGTTGAATCGCTGTTGTTCATACGAATCCTGAATGTACCTGATTGGGGGAGGGGGGGGGGGGGGGGGGGGGGGGGGGGGAGGCTACCAAAAAAAACCCACTTTATCTGGGATAATCAATACCAAGTTTTCCCCCAAGTTTTTAAAAAAGATCTACATCATTGGTGGTGTGAATAGCCAACGCAAATAGACCCAACATAAAATGCTGCATGGCTTGAATATGTTCTGAATGCATTCAAGTTGTCAACTCCATCTTTATTCAAATGCTTGCATGTGTGAGCAAACTAACTCAAAGAGATACATGTCAATGCTGTTGTGTAGCATGACTAACAAACCCGGAATACATAAGTGGGATAATTTGTATCATCGTGCTTAAAAAATGATGCCTGAGACTGTTAAAGTGATGTCAAACTGGATTATTCCTGCAGTGCAGATGCAGTCCATGTCGGGTTTATTAATCATACAAAAAGGAGAGGAATTGAACCTGCATTAGGAAATAGGAAGATTATTAAAGAGATTGGGAAAGTAACCAGTTGTCATGCTGGCCAGGGGACGCCCATAGCTCAAATCCAGAAATTTTACTTTTTCAAGCTCTTCATAATTCAAAATGATTTCATCCTTGCAACAGAAGAAAAATAACAAGATTGAATGTAATATGTTTGTTTCCATAAAGAAATAAAGCACTATGGCTGAGAGCTACCATGGTGTAAAGCTAACTGTGTGGGATGTCTGGACTGGGGCACGTGAGAGGCCAGAAAATGTGCCCGTGTGTCTTGCTGGAGAGCCATGGACTTTGTGCCAACCTGGGTGGGAGCTTACAAAGGGAGGTTTCAAAAAGCTATTTCAGCAAGCCTGTAGGGATGTCAATTAATTGCAATTGGGCTTTTACACAAATATATGTCCCTAACAGGATTTCAGACCACAAGGGTTGGATTCAGCTGTAACAATCAAATGAACTGTTACTAGCAAATTACTAGAAACTGAAGGAATTGTAACTAGCAAATTGAATGGCAGTCAGAAATGTGATTCTGTAATGTGACTGCTATTTCAGGGGCTCTAGGCATATTTGGTTGTCAGAAGTTGACAGGCACATATACACACAAATTTACTTGGAAAGAATTCATATGAATCATACAGCTCAGCAGACATACATAGAATTGTGCTGTAAGTCAGCTGGGAAAACTCATCTCCTCCTAGTCTTGCTGGAGTCCACTTCCCAACAACCCCCACCAACTGAGGCAATGGCAATGGATGATGAGGGTGTAGTTGTCCACAGCAGATGGCCATAGATGTCCCCAACCCTACTGTACACATAAGGCAGTGTGGTGTAGTGGTTTGAGTTGTATTAGGACCCTGGGGGACCAGGGTTCAAATCCTGACTCAGCCATGGAAACTCACTGGGTGATCTTGAGCAAGTCAAATTCTCTCAGCCTCAGAAGATGCCAACGCCAAACCCCTTCTGAAGAAACATGCCAAGAAAACCCTATGATTGGGTTCACCTTGGGTAGCATTTTATATCTAGTTGTTTGTGTGCCTTCAGGAAACGACCTGAAGGCACACAAACAACTAGATATAAAATGCTACCCAACAGTCTTATCATGATTATCCTCCAACTTGGGACACATGAGTCTCTCCCATGTAATTTTCAGGTGTGCGAGGACATATTAGAAGAAAATTCATGAAAGCACATACATTTTTATTTTTCCATTCTCCTGCTTTTTTATTATCTATAACTATTCTGAGAAGTAGGGATTGGAAGAGTTACTTTGGGATCTATCTCCCAGCCAGCGTAGCCACATACCAAAGTAAATTTTCATACTTTGCTAAAGTGGTCCCCATTAAGTCTGCACTGCAGCTGGGTGTGCTTTACCATTCCCAAACTCAATTGTTTGAATTTTTTCTCCTGCAATATGGGGAGTGTTAGTGCTCCATAATATAATATCCACCTCTTCACATGAAGCATACAGGCCACAAATGGAATGCATGAACTCTGGCAGAAGCAACCTTCTCCTGTATAATGTGCATTTCACATTCTCACAGCCTCAGTGTAATTATAACCAGCCCCATTATGGCTCTATGTTGAATGTAAATGCTAATCCTTTTCAAAGTCCTGCTTTGCCTTACCTTTCATATTCGCTTCTCATTTCCAATGTCTTGTATGCATTTCACCTTAAAGTGAAAGTGACACAGTGCTATCTTATAGCCAACTCACACAATCACTCTTGCGGTTCTATTACTTCAGTCACAGCTCGTCAGAATTATCTTTATCAATGTTAAGATTAAAACTAGCTCTTCCACTGGAGAAAAAGAAACTATCCAATTGCTAAGGCCTAAATCCTATTGTTAGTCCAAACTAGAGTGGACCCATGGTATCAGTGGACCTTATGTAAGTACTGTATTTATTTACCAAGTTACCATAGACCAGTGGTCCCCAAACTGTGCTCTTTTGGACCTCCGCTCCCAGAATCCTAGACTTTTGGTCAACATGTCTGAGGCTTCTGGGACCTGAAGTCCAAAATCTTTTAAAGGACACAGTTTGGGGACCACTGCCGTAAATTCCAAGAAGGTAATTTAATTGGATGGCCCTTGTGGTCTCTTCCAACTCTATGATTCTATGATTCTATAAATTTCTAAAATTACAGAGAGTGAGATATTAAAAATGTTCACAACTAGAATGTTTATACTGGTGCGAAACCAAATAATAGTAGCTTTACTTTTACACCATTCTTTTTGAATCACCCTGTATTTATTTTGTTCATGTTGCCTTGGTAACTCTCTGCCCCTTTTCTTTGGGTGCCTAAATCATAATTTCTTAATGTTCAATTTGAGTTTTAAGTTATTGCAGTGCTAAAAATGTTGGTGCTTTAAAAATTTCATGGAGGAGGTCAGAATTTTTATTTGGATAGTAGTCTGATTTTGCCCTCTCCCCCATATCTTGGAGTCAGATATCCTATATTATCCTTCCTAGTTATATACTGTATCACAGAGTGAACAAGATGATATCATGAACCTATGGAACTAACTGCATTTCCTTTCTTTATTTCTTTCTCATTTTGAAGTAATGCAATCTATACTACAGTCACTGGTGAAAAACAAGGACCAATTGGACACATGCACATTTAAACAAGGAAGCTACCATTTCACAATAAAAAACAATCAAAAAGTTTTTTTTTTCTGCATTTCTGAAAATGTTTATGACCAGCAGTTAATAGTTTCCAGGCCACCTCACTTATAATTTTAGTATGTGTTGGCATTTTCCCTTCCCTCAGTTTGGCTTGAATATGGGTGCATTGAAGCAGTCATCTGAGTACCATATATCCAGATTTCAGTGTAGTGTGCCACTGAAAACATTTCCAACTGAACATTTGCTGTGGTCCAGTAACTCTGGTACATAGCTTCCAAGTTGGAAATTGGGACAACCACTTCAGTAAGCAGGAAGGCATTCCATTTCGAGGCTAGCTTTTTTTAATAAATAAAAAACCCCAATAATAACAACAATAAAGCAGCATAGTTGAAAATAGACTCCAAATTTGGTTGTGTGAATTGGCTCCTGGAAACAAAAATTAGAAAATGAGATGCTGATTAAAAGAAAAGAACCCAAAGTGATTTCACACACACACACACACACACACACACAAAGGCACAGGCAGAGAAAGCTGAGAAAAGAGGCAATGGACACAAAACCAGGATCTGAAGAAGCGTAAACCACTGACAGAATACTTATCAGGCTCATTATTCTCTTGTGACTGCAGTTGGGAATAAAGCATGAACGGGGACATCAGACTTGAATAAAAAAACAAACCACATCATCATTGGTTACAGCTTCACAGAAGCAGGCCTTGCATACTGGCAAGGAGCCTGTTTCCAACAACCACACATTGTCAGAAATCCTTAGCTCAGCTCAGCTGCTGGGATATATTTCAGAAGTCATTGCCACTAACAGCTTCTATTCCCATACTAGCCACTGCCTGCCACTCTTACGGAACAACAACTCTAGTGCCTAAGGTGGGTTGTCCCATGCCCTTATTGAACAGTCCTTT
Organism: Sceloporus undulatus; assembly: GCF_019175285.1. NCBI lineage: Eukaryota > Metazoa > Chordata > Lepidosauria > Squamata > Phrynosomatidae > Sceloporus > Sceloporus undulatus. Next base: position 35,305,171 of record NC_056525.1, on the reverse strand, counting down.
ATGTCCTTTATGAGGGTCGCTCCCTGTAGGAGGAATTGAAGAACCTATTACTGCTCCCTCTGGAAAGGGAGGAGGCATCATCTCCATCAAACTGGAGACAATTCTGCTTGAATTTCTGGAGAGCCACTGCCAATCAGTGTCAACAGTATTAAGCTACATAGACCATGATTCTGACTCAGTATAAAACAGACTTCTGTGTCTATCAATGACTTGGATGTTGGAATAGAGGGCATTCTTATCAAATTTACAGATGACACTAAATTAGGAGGTGTAGCTAATACCCCAAAGGACAGGATTAGAATTCAAAATGACCTTAACAGATTAGAAAGCTGGGCCAAAACTAACAAAATGAATTTCAACAGGGAGAAATATAGGATACTACATTTGGACAGTCAAAATGAAATGCACAGATACAGGATGGGTGACTCCTGACTTGATGGCAGTACATCCGGAAGACATCTAGGCATCTTAGTAGATCACAGGCTGATTTGATGTGATGTGATTGTTTTATATTTGATGTTTTTAATTTGTTTTTTTCTTCTCTATATGATAATTTTATCTATTCCTCTTTTTAATTGTTATTATCTTAGAATGTACGCCTTGGGCAGGCTTTTATTTGCTCTTTAATTTTACCGACTTTGTACAGCGCTGTGTATAATTACAGCGCTTTAGAAATAAAGTTTAATAATAATAATAATAATAATATCAGTCAACAATGTGATGTGGCAACTAAGAAAGGTAATTTAATTCTAGGTTGCATCAATAGGAGTATAGTGTCTAAATCAAGGGAAATAATAGTGCCACTCTATTCTGCTTTGCTAAACTGGACAAGCTTGAGCATATCTATAGGAGGGCAACCAAAGTGGTCTGGAAACCCTGTCCTAGAATGAGAATCTTAGGTAGCTGGGTATTTTTAATCTGAAGAAGAGATGTTAAGGAGTGACATGATAGCCATTTTTAAATATTTGAAAGAATGTCAGATGGAAGAAGGAACAAGATTATTTTCTGCTGCTCTAGAAATTAAGACATGGAACAACGATTCCACTTAAACAATAGGAAGAACTTCCTGACAGTAAGAGATGTTCAACAGTGGAACACAGTACCTCGGGGAGTGGTGGCGTCTTCTTCTTTGAATGTTTTTGAACAGAGGCTGGGTGGCCATCTGTCAAAAGTCCTTCAATGGTGTATTTCCTGGATGGCAGGGGGTTGAATTGGTTAGCCCTTGTGGTTTCTTCCAACTCTATCATTCTGTGAGACTCATTCCTTGATATCATACTGAGGAGTTTAGTGGAAAGGGGGTAGTTGATCTTCCAAAGACAAGTCATGTGTCTCTCCTACCTCAGCTGCTTGGTTAGAAAAGATTAGGCTTAATGGTGAGCACAACACAGGAGTATAGTAATAGAAGACTCAAGAAGGAATTCCCTGGGAGTATCATAAGATTTTGCAGTATTGAGCTTTATGATCCATTTAAGCTGTACACAATTATCCAGGACCATGTTTTAATAGAAGCTATGGGATCGACTTCCAAATAAATATAATGTAAGCAACACTTCCAGCCACTGGTGGGTGGTGCTGTTCTACATCATTTGAGTTTAGCTAAATTTCTGTGTTTCATTTCCCTTTTCTCTGGTTTTTCTGGGCAAGTTCCTGTGAAAAGTAGATCTGTGCTACAGGCCTGTGCTGTTGCTTGGATTAGCAGATCACTAACCAAGTGGGATCTTCTAAGTAAATATAACAATAGGATTATATTGTTAATCAGGTAATGCAACATGTAAATCAATTTACCCTATTCCAGTGGTTCCCAAGCTTTGGTCCTCCATTTGTTTTGGATTTCAGCTCCCAGAGGACCCAGGCAACTTGGCCAACAGTCAGGAATTATGGGAACTGAAGTCCAAACCATCTGGACAACCAAAGGTTTGGTGCCACTGCCCTGTACCTTACAAACCAAACCAAGCAATTCTTTTCACACTGCCATTTAAACAAATCAGTAGGTAATCATATGATGATTCAGAGCTAGTGTGGTGTACTGTTTTAGATATTGCACTGGGATTCCAGAAGATGAGGGTTTGAATCCCTGCTCAGCCATGGAAACCTACTGGGTAAAGTTGGCCAAGTCACATTTTCTCACCCTTAAAGGAAAGCTGTGGCAAACCTCTGAACAGAGCTAGCCAAGAAAACTGTGATAGCCTTGTGACTTGAAGGCACACAAAAACAATATATAATAATTCAATGCATTGCAGAAATCCAGTTTGTCACCACTTTAATTGTCATGGCTCCATCATATATAATCCTGGGATTTGTAGTTTGTTGTGGCACCAGATCTCTCAGAGAATGAAAAATATCTCACAAAACTACAAGTCCCAGAATTCCATAGCATTGAGTTGTGACATTTTAAGTGCTGTCAAACTGGTTTATTTCTTCAATGTGGAGGTAGTCTTAGTTCAACACTGGAAGTACAAGAAGCAATATTTGAACAAAATAATAATGATGTGTCATTGTTTCTTCAGATGTTTCCATTACTTATTCCTTTTTGCTGACTACTGTACTTTCTACAGTGTATCATATGTACGTGTGACAGCTGCTGGTGTCCATGTTGGTGGGTTGATGAATCCACTCTGAGTTTTAATCTGAACTTTAAACAAGCTTCCCTAGATGCTGGACTATGTTGCATAAAATAGGCTAATACCTTGGATAGCTCCTTTCAAGTTTAAGTTAAAATTCTGGGTAGATTTGCTTTCCCACCAACATGGAAACTGCCACCATGCAGAGATGGAGGGGATCAGCACAGACAGTGAATGGAAGTCCAGCAGCTTGTGAACAATGGAAGCACTTAATTAAGATGCATTGTTGTTGTTGTGGGCCTTCAAGACATTTCTGACTTATGGTGACAAATCTATCATGGGGTTTTCTGTAGCTGAGAGCATGTGCCTTGCCCAAGGTGACTCAGTGCATTTCCATGGCCAAGTGGAGAATTGAACCCTGGTCTCCAGAGGTATATTCTAATGCTCAAACATCACCACACCCCTCCTTAATTAAGATACTTACCCTCTCAAAAAGGATGTTGAGAAACTGGAGCATGTCTAAAGGAGGGCAACCAAAATGGTGAAGGGTCTGGAAACCATGTCGTATGAGGAATGACTTAGGGAGCTGGGGATGATTAGCCTACAGAAAAGAAGGTTAAGAGGTGATAAGATAGCTCTGTTTAAATACTTGAAAGGATGTCATATTGATGAGGGAGCTAGCTTGTTTTCTGATGCTCCAGAGACTAAGACCCGGAGGAATGGATGCAAGCCACAGGAAAAGAGATTCCACCTCAACATTAGGAGGAACTTCCTGACAGTAAGGGCTGTTCAACAGTGGAACACACTCCTTCGGAGTATAGTGGAGTCTCCTTCCTTAGAGGTTTTTAAACAGAGGCTGGGTGGCCATCTGTCAGGGATGCTTTGATTGAAATTTCCTGCATGGTAGGGCATTGGACTGGATGGCCCTTGCGGTCTCTTCCAACTCTTTGATTCTATGATTCTAAAAAAGATTTTCTTCCTCTAGTGTAGTGCTGTACCTGCACCTCATTTTACCAATGCATTTCTTTTTAAAATTTATGTCCCAAATCATATCTAAAAGTTATGTCTGCCTGCAATTTTCTGTATCTTTACTCAGAATACAACTAGCCCTCCCATAAGATAAGTGAGACAGATACCCCAGGCAGCAGGTGCTAGGAAGTAGCAACAAAGTTTGGAAGAGAGAGCTGTGTCCCACATGACCTCTCCTTTTACCTCCTAGGCTGTGTCCCCACTATGATTTAAAACAAATTGCTGATCAGGTTATATGACTGTTGTTCCCATTTGAAACTGACACTCAGATATATTTCTCCATGTCTCAGTCTTCAGCTTTGACTTCAGATGGTGTACAGAAAATATTTGCATGCAAAAACACCAAATTTGTTTCTGTACAGAATAATTTTCTGCACTTCAAGATGTATGGATGAAAACTACAAAATTATTGGTTTGCATTAGTCTTGCTAACTAGGAAACTTTTAGGGAACACATTATGGGCAAGGAATTTTGCCTTCCATCTTTAGTCTAACAGTCAGCATTGAAGATAAAGTGAACTACCAGGTCAGTCAGTTTTTGTAGCTGGAATGAGAAAAGGCACCCTTTTTAAAATTTGCTTAAGGTAAAAATGCCAGCCTTGTCTCAGAAGGTGTAGAGTCCAATGGAGGTTACCACCAAATGTGCATCACATTGTAGCCTACAACACAGGACAACCATATACATGTTTAATCAGAACTAATTCCCTTTGAATGTGAACGGATCATACACCCATACAGATATACTACAGCAAATGGCCAACTCCGAGCCAAACAGACTTTTTCTTTTACAGTTGGAATGTCTGCAGTAATCCTTGCATGCATAGGATGCCATTCCTCATTTCTGTCATGGGGTGGGCTGTGGGTGGAATTCCACTGCTAGCAAAAGAGATCTAATTTTAAAGATTTCAAGAAGACAAAAGGTAGCCCTTACTTGCTTGTGTGACACTTGGACTCAGCTGTTGTCTGTAGTCAGACTAATTTTGCTTGTGTCCATGTATTGTAGTTATTGGCATGCTATAGGTGGTTTATTGTCAGGACTAGTAAGAGGTCCTTTGGGGATTTCCTCCTTCAAGTGCAAAAATTACTTGGCAGCCTTTGAATACTGTGACACCTTGGAAAAAGATGGGTCCTGGTTGTCTTCCTTGCCACATCAGAAAATGCAAAAACCTATATACATCACACTTCACTGAGAAGTCTTTCTTTGTTATATGTCCAGGAATGGAACAGTTCTGAAATGTGTGGCATCTTGAATAGCAGCCAGTTGACAATAAGCCAGCAGAATGAACATCTGACCACCTGACTTCACCCACCACCCACTTAAGTAACTGCTACTTTGCCCTCAGCTTCTTCTCCTGGACTTGTCAGCACATTTACAGCTAACTATGAGCATAAACACAGATACCAGCTGTCTTTTTTAATCTAGTTGCAATATGAAAATGCTAATAGATATCTGACACTTTGGCACTGATCTCCTACATACTTTTCTCCTTAATATACTCCTCCTTGCCTAGGGAGAAGTTAAGCAACTGTGCATCAATAATTCAGAAATATCTATTTCACTTTTACAATAATCTTTTTTAATATTCTTTTTGTGTGGAGGGATGAACATTTCAAATCCTTATACCATTTTGGCAACATGGTTCAGGAAAAATATGGGATGGTAATAAAATAAGTGTGGATCAAAAAATGCAACCTGATTAGAGATGTAAAGAATATTAAGAAATACTCTAGTCCTCAAAGAGAAAGACTGTCTTGGTACACTGAGGCATCCTACTGACAGAATAGTTAAGTACTGTGAGATTTTCCAAATCTGGGAAGTTTTGGGCTAAAACACTTGTTTATGAGGTGGGGAGAATTGTGGAGAAAAGTGTTTTCTCCAGAAAATGGTGGCTTTTGCACAAAAGACAGGATTTTTTTGTGCAAAAATGATGGGGATTTGTTCAAAAATATTTTTGTGCAACTGAAGTTTTCACAAAAAGTCCAGAAGTTTTTTTTTCAAAAAGCATTTAAGCATACACACACACTATCTTGTAAAATATCACTCAGAAAACGTATAGAAGTCCTTGTTCTTGCGTGTATTGATGAAAGCAGGTAAGATTTACATCCCTAAATTTAATGGTGAACCATATTTCAGGCAGTCTGCTTTCTCCCTAGGAATTACTGTGGAGTCTCATTTCCAGGTTCTAACTGTGGCTGAAAATAACTGGTCCAGAAAAGGCTTTGTGTCTGATCTTGTCCAGCTTACTGTGTATCCTTTTTGGTACCTGCTCTCATTGCTTTTGCCATTCTGCAAAACAATCTTATTCCAATATGCATTTGGCCTTTTGAGACCTGTGTGTGTGTTCACTTATGAGACATTATGTTTAAGATTGTTTTAACTTGCCAAACCTGACTTTATTGTATTATATTATATGTTTGTAACACTTGTTATCTGACTTTGCTGTCATTTTCAATTGTATGAATTACCATCAGTGAAAGTGTGGAATATACTGATTAAAAATACAATATTTACATGAACTATCTGAAAGGAACTATGAGATCAACAGAAAATCTCCCTGGAGTATTCAGTGTAAAGGTTTAAGTAAGAGATGGTGTGAAAGGGGCCAAATGTCCAAGCTGGGTTCAGAAAAGGAAAAGGCACTAGGGATCATATTACAAATATACATTGGATAATGGGGCACATCAAAGAATTTCAGAAGCAAATCAGCCTTCTGTGGTCATTATTTTTGTTTTCTTATTATTCACCTTGGCACTATTCTCCAATGGCAAAACCTGGGGGTTTTTTTTTGGGGGGGTGGCTTTTTTGGAAGGATTAAAGAACTTTGAAAAACTATGGGCCTGAACAGACAGCCCAAAATTAAGCTGCTTCAGGTCACTTTGGAGGTATACTGTTTAAATGATGCATGCATCCTAAGAGGCCGGAGGCCACGCCAAAGCCATGTTCCAATCCTAAGTACTGGAGCGCAGCTTTGGCACAGCTTCGGGCCTCTTAAGATGCATATGTCATTTGAACAGCATACCTCCAAAGTGACCCGAAGCAGCTTTATTTTGGCCTGTCTGTTCAGGTCCTATGTGCCAAGTACATCAAACCTCAGGGCAAATATATGGAATAACACAGGTCTTCATTATCACCCAGCCTATAGAACCAGCACACACTACAGATCCTTATCACACTACAGTGTTTAATGTTATATTCCACTTTGACTGCAATGACAACATCCTATGAAATTCTGGAATTTGCTGTTTAGAGAGGGACATTTAGAATTCTCAGTCAGAGAGCCCTTAAGCTTCACTAAACTACAGATCCCAGAATTCCACAGGATGTTGTCAAGGCAGTTAAAGTGGAAAATAGCACAATAACAGTGTAGTGTTATATAAAAAAAGTTCAACACTTACAAAACTACATAGATGAACCAATTTTATTTATGATAATTTAAATTCACTTAAATATATAAAAATAAATAAATTTTTATTTATGATAATTTGTTAATTTGTTGTATAATGTTAGTTACAAATTTCCATCTTCCTCTGTACAGATCTACCGTGATAAGAAATTGTAGTAATGAGGAGCTGTTATGTTTTTATCACTGACAATTGTGTAACCCTTCTGGAGGATTTTGCATGATGGTGAGTGGTTTATTTCCCCAGACAAGTTCAATAAGACGCTGATTTCCAGCATTCAGTGATACTTCAGAGGGATGTTCCATAATGTTCATATCCAGTGCTGCATATGGAAAGAGGAAGTAAATTTATTCCTGATACTCTCAGGCACTTAGTTTATGCCTGGAAGCAAGAGGTTTGATTGTCCTTATTATCTGAGTGTAGCTACTGTAGTAACTAGCAAGGATAAAAATTATCCACCATTGTTGAAATATTGTATGTCTATGGGAGCCTTCTGGAGGTGGAGGGGGAAGGAATATAGAGCAATCTTCATTGATCATATGGTTCAGCTTGTCCTGAAATGTCTTTCCTAGAATAGCCCTTGGCCTATTCTATCTTGTGACAGCTCAGACTGCTCAAACCCTACTCTTTAGTCATTCTGAGGCAAAGATCTCACTCTTGATGAGCCTTTACCTTCCATTTCTCATTTTTTCCCTTCCCCAGCGGGGCCAGAACCCTGCCATCTCACTTCCAAGGTGACAGATAGGTAGCACAATACCAGATGCTCAAGGGGCTGATAAGAGAGAACAGAAGATGACTGTTCCTTGGCCAATCAATTATAACTTCTCAGCACTCACTGACATAACCATACTTTAGTCTAGCAAACTTGTCTGATTGTGGAATTGCCATCTAGCTTCTTTCATTGTGAAGCTGCTATTTAGACAAAACACTGGCATGTTGTGTAGATATCTTGTAGGATCAACTCTTTCCAGTTCTTTGGCTATTGGATTATATCCAGGGTAGTCCTACCAATGGTCTCATGCAATACTGGTTGTTGATGTCCACCTCAATAGTGGTCAGTGTCCATTGGGGCTGGAGGGACAGTGTGGCTCTCTTAGGGGGAGCCAGCTGTAATTGCACCTACTGTAATGTGAAAATTTGGGGATGGACACAGAGAGGTTGGGGAGGAGTACCATTGCTTGAGAGGTAACTGACTAGCTGCTGCTGTTGAACACATAATGCTGGCCTGATCTATCAACAACACCAAATTAATGAACAGTGTCAAGAAAAGTTTAAAAGGCTAGATGTCTCTTCTTTTAAGAAGATGAAGGGGTAGGAAGAAAAAGTGTGGGAAAATAAATATAAGTTAACAATAAGGAGAGGAGAACAGAATTTACTGGTAAAATTTTCTATAACATTTTACATCAGAAGCATACTTGAAGCCCAGGAAATGATTGTCAGATGACAGATTACAAATATGTGTGACAGTTTCAGAAGCAACACAAAAAGATTACATAGAATATCAGCTTTTTTTTTTTTTTTTGCATTGATTGTAATGGTGGAAGAAGTTGGGAAGAAGCCACACTTGAACTGTTTTTTTTCAATGAGATAGTTTCTAGAATTTCAAAGTTAAAATTGAAGTCAAATAGAGATGACACTGCATGTAGCTGTAATTTTAAGGCAGAGATTCCTGAACGGGTTTGGAAATTCACTATAAAAATGGTGAAGCTTGGAAGTTTTAGGCTGTTAGGCCTATGGCTTATTGGGAGAAAAAGATTAAATTAAAAAGATTAAAAAGAAACAACAGGCCTCTGCCTGCCAAGAAGAAGAGCCCTCCCCCGACCCCCATCTTGAGGGGAGAGAAGCAGAGTTTTTTTTTTTTTTTGTTACTTGCTTTGTTGTATATGCATATGTATGCTATAAACCGCTTTGATCATAGGAAAAGCGGTATACAAATAAAACATATTATATTATTATTAATATTACAAATGCGTCCATTTGCTGCCACCATCACCGATCCATACATAATCAATATAGGGTGATAAATGGGTGGAAGTAGGATTATGCAAAGCAGATTAACCCCTCCCATGTTTATTTTATTGTGTTGGTTAGACCCATCCTGATGTCCATGTGCACTTCTTGAAGAGAGAGATCTGTAGCTGCACGCATACAGGATCTTACCCGACTTGCAACCTGGTGATATATGTACATGGTTATTGGGGTCTGTATTAAGCAGTCCATTTCCTCTTCTATGTGTTGAATGTGTGCTTGTGTGCACCTATCAATGTGTACATCCCTGAACTATGGCAGTAGAACACTCTAGCAGAGAATCATCAATACTTCATCAAACTACCTAACTCAAGATTCTGTTGCAGAGCTCCGAAGTGGCACCCAGAGGCCTATGTATGCAGCAAGCAGAGGGAGCCAGAAAGGGAGAAAAGTAAGAACAATAATGCTAGGCAGAAAAAGAGAGGCAGGAGAGATGCATGATATTAAAGTTTTGGATAGCAAGCTTTCTCAGATGCAGAGGAGGATGGAAACTCCATATAGGGAGAGAATGTGGCTGAAGGGCCACCACTTGAGTGGTTCTAGTTCCCTTTGACTGAAGAACACTCCTAGAATAAAGACAAAGTGAAACACCTCAGGGAAAATTGCCCATTGCCTACACTTGGAAAATGCCAGCATTCTACCTTACCCACCCCCTGCTTTTAAAGCAACTGGGGTTTTCGATAGTTCAGAATTTCCTGTATAAGAAACCTTTCTGTTTATCTCATTGAATGGCTCCTCATTTGTTCCTCTTATCTGTTGAGATACATAATCACAAATATCTTTTGTGTATCCAAGTAACTAGTTCATGTGACTTGGGAACGCTCTTAGAGTCATTGGTCATATAAAGATTCCCCTCTCCTCACTCTGTATCCTTTCTTTTCAGTTCCACTCTCTCTCCTCTCCTTCAGCCATGTTTTACTCTTTCCATCAACAAGATGGTAAGTGATAAGGAGAAAGCTTTTCACTTTACCTAATATCTTCATTAGGTAGCTAGGATATAGGCTCTCCATGCATATGTAAATGTAAAAGCCATTAGCAAACCTTTTCTAAGTTTGTAACCTGAAACTACCTGCCTTATTTATTTTGAGTCAGTTTCAGTTCAGGGAAACAACATGATATTGAGGCATGTTTTGTCTGTTACTTTGCTAAAGAAAGGTTGATCTCTGACAGTTTTAACTTGTATACTGTTCCCCAAAAGGGCTAACACCCTGGGAAACTCTTAATTCCCAACATCTACAAATAGTAATCCTGTTGGAAGGTACTGACATAAACAACAAATGAGCATAAGTCAACTTCTAGGAGGCTTCTTTTAAAAATATAATAAGACTCAGATGCCTCGTATATAGCTGAAGTGAGTATCTTTGCTGGTCCCAAGTGCTCCATTTTTCCCTTCATGATTTGAGCCTGAAAGACCAAAGAAAACAATTGGTACATGGTTACTATATAAGCTTGAACAATTTGTGGCACTACCGATGTCACCCAGAAACATTGTTTTTGATCCTGAGGGATATGTGTTAATTTCCAATTCTTTGTGGATCTTTAGCCAGCATAGATATTCTTAAACCCAGTTCTAAATTGACATGATTTTATATTGAATTATTTAAATCCATTAATTTTGAATGCATCAGTTTTCAACATTTTTAAAACTTGCTATGTCAGTAGCAATTTACAACAGATTAATTTGACAGTTTTCATATTCACAGGCCTCATCAATTAGGTCATTCATGCCTGTATCTATGTTATTACCTCAACAGGTTTGGGGGGGGGGGGGTTGTAAAAATATATATATAATTCTGAGGCTTATAAAGCTTTTGGGAGGAGGCAGGCACTTGTGAGATGCTTCAGAACAAAATAAAACGAGTGCCATGAAAATATTAGGATTAGGTAATCCTTCTTTTAGCAGATTTTTAGCAATTTTTTTTTTTGGCATATGTTGCTTAATAATGGTTCTACTCAATATACATAGTGGTCTTTCATTCTACCAAGGCCACATTTTGTGAAGGATTGGTTATAAACAAAAACCCTCAGAAAAGGCAAGAATTCTACATGGTGGTTGAAAGAGCTGTTTGAAATCCAAAATGCACTGAAATATATATGAATGGGGCCTTGCTCATTCCTCAGTAGCTGAGCACATTCCTTTGTTCCCTGCCTTCACCAGTCCCCAAGTGTTCATAAAGGAATCTATTAATGTCACGAGGAGACTCTCATAATTGTAATAATGGTTGGTTGTGTGTGTGTGTTTTAACACTAACCCCTTAAAAAAATCCATCTTCAATGTATAAGTCAACCTCATTCATTATTAGATATTCTTCTTGCTATCAGTCTCAGTAAATTATTAAGGAGCTGGCCTAGCTTTGTTTTAAAAACCAGTTTCTTATGAAGCTCAGCAGTAAATTTACCATGAATACTGAATTGCCTCAGGGTCTCAAAGGGCACATCAATGAGACCTATTCTGTATCTTAAGCCAAATGCTTGAGTAATCATTAGCAGGGATTTTTGATAATATTTTGGATTCCCTTACAACGGATTTGGAGGGGGAAAGAAAATCAAGAGCACTAAGGTGTTATTAAGGTGTAGGGATTTAAATAGATGATTAATTAAGTACCTCTGCAGATTCTCTTCCCTCCATTGTTTCAATCTCATCCCAGAGAATTAGGAGGTATTAGAAATATATTTTTGATTTGTTCCAAAATAGAAACCTTGGGCTTTCAAATCAGTAGCTAAAGCACACAAAGGGGAACTGATATTAGCTTTCTTACAGCAAGAAAGAGCTGATTTCACAGCTGAAAACAACTGGTCACCCTTCTTATGCCTCCAGCCACTAGAGGGCATGAACTTCATACTCAGTTCTTCCCAGAGTACTTGTTAAGGTCTCCTCTTCCTATCTACAATACCACAGAGCCTGATCATTTCCAGCAATTCAGAGACTAATGAGTGCTTTAGGAGTGGGAGACCAAAGAAAATATATGAGAACAACCATGAGTACAAACTGTGCTGTGTGGGGCACAGCTGTTTCATTCACTCAGCTTGACTTATCAGTGAGTTATTAAGTCAGAACATGTGGATCTATGTAGTATGAAATCTCAAAGAGAATATTTTTGTGCTCAATAATGGCACACTTGCTAGCATTCCACACAGGACTGGTTTGCCACTTGATATTGCTTCTTGTCTTTTCTTGCACCTGCTGTAATTTGGGCAAACAGCTAAAAGTTTACCAGTTCATATAACGCTATGCTGAAGATCAAGAGATAACAAGAAAGCAAAACAATTGCGTGAAATCTGTAAGTAAGACAGGAAATGTTACAAGTGTACAAATGTAACAATCTTGTGTTTTTATTTTTCTGCATATTCCTAAGGAATACCTTTGCCTTAAGAAGGTTAAAGGCTCTCCATGCATAGAATAGTTGAATAATTTTGAAAATATCAATAGACAATTTAAAAAAAATTCAGTTCCCCGTCTGCAGAAAAATATGCTAACCCCCTCCACTTATTTTGTGCATCCATTCTAGATCATGGGTCCTTGTCCATTTGCTCTGGAACCAGAGCACCAGCAGCTTTGGGTCAGTCTCTGAGCAGAATTTGGAAAATATACCTCTTGGAAGTACAACTCAGAATCCCCTAATAAGTATGGTCTTCATGCTTAGTAATGCTTACTAGCATTATTAATTCTGGAGTAATGTTATATTCATTAAACATTATGGGAGCCCTAAGAAAATAAGCAGTTTCTAATTCCTTTATCAATATAGGACACTTCTTCCAGACTGTATTTCTGCAGTGAACTTCATACTAACAATGAGTTCAGGAGAAAAATGCTAGCTGTTCCATGATTGTGCCCATTTTCAACTCCCCATTCTATTGCAAATGAGGTACTCGCATCTCCCACAAGTTTTTGATCTTTGAGTATTCTTTGTCCGTACAGATTTATGTGTCAGAAGGATGTGGAACTCCATAGTACCCATGCAAAGAAATGGTCTTAATATTATATAAGAAAGATTTGGGATTCTTCTGAATAAACTGTGTTGTGGTATTAAAACAATAAAGTAATCTGTGAAAAACTTTATGCCCTCCCCCAATGATTGTATAAACCATGGGGGACAAGCAGATCATTAACTATATAGGAAGCTTCTGATACTACATCTAATAAAGTGACACACTTTTTGTGAGTAGGAGAATTGCAAAGCAGAGATATGCAACTCCTTAATGTCACTTTACAGCCTTAATGGACTTGTCTACTTCAGAAGAAAATCCAGGTTGTTTTTCCCATAAGAGCTGCCTCATTGGCTTCCATCAGAGGGCAATTGGAATAATGATGCTATATAATGAGCACATTACACATTTTAGCAAAGAACAGTTCAAGCTAGAAATCTGGATTCAAAGAATGAAAGAGAATGGCTAAAATCTATGCATTTTCCCATGACCTCCAGATCTCATCCTCCATTCCAATGGGATTTCTGTTGACAAATGTTTCTGTAGCCCAGGAGGTTGAAAGCGTGAAAATCTGGTCTTTGAAATAATTTGACATAGATCTGCCCTTTCAACATCCTAACTGGTGAATGGACTGTTGTTGTTATTTCTTTCCTGCCTCTTCCCAATGGATTAATAAACACATAACATCTGTTAAAAACATAACAATTAAAAACATATAAACCATGTAAAAAAACTTAACATCTGTTTAAAAAGTTATGGTCAGTTCATATTAAAACAATCAATCCATAGTTTAAAATTCATAGTTTTCAATTCACAATTGAAAAATCATCTGGATAAGCCTGCTGGAAGAAACTGGTCTTTAATACTGTTTTAAATCCAGACAAATTCAGCTGTCGAATCTCTTCCAGCAGGGCATTCCACAGTCTAGGGGCAGCTTAATCAAAAGTCTCAGTTGCCCACCTAGTCCGCTGACTGGAGTAAATGTCCACCAGAGGACCTGAATGTACAGTGTTGATTTTATGGGAGGAGGTGATGCCCTAGGTAACATGGACCCAAGCCATATAAGCCTTTAAAGATAACAGCCACCACTTTGTACCTTGCCCAGAAACTAATTGGCAGCCGGTGGAATGATTGGGTCATACGATCAGTCCTAGATGAACCAGCAATCTGCCTGCCATGTTTTGAACTAACTGAAGCTTCCAGACATGGTCCAGAGGTAGCCTAATGGACAGCCCATTGCAGCCTTGGGGTTACTAGCATGTGCACTACCATTTTTTAGTTCCTCCAATTCTAGGAAGAGGAGCAGCTGACGTAACAGCCGAAGCTGATAATAGGTATTCCTGGCCATCACATTTGTCTAAGCTATAATTTGGAGTCATGGATCCAGAAGCATTCCCAGGCTGCAAACACAGACTTTCAAGGGGAGTGTAACCTCATCCATGACTGGTTGACACACCTCCAAACCCAGATGGCTAAAGTAGGGTTCCCAGGCATCCCATTTTGTATTTCAAATACTAAAGTCTGGTCCTATATAGTGGTGAAATGGAGTGCCATATCATCCTGTATGGATGACTGTGCTATCTCCAGACTGACCTTTCCCCCAATCTTTTGGTATGCAACAGACTGACCAAATTCCAGGTCTCTATATGATGGCTAGGATCAGCAGACAGGGCCTATTCTTGCAATGGCAAGCCAGCCAGCATGAGGTTTTTATGGGTTTGTGTTCTTGTGAAATGGGAGAGGATGTCTTCTCACAAGATTTAAGGCAGCTTTATATTTATTATATTATTTATTGAGGAATGGGGTAAATTATGATCTGGGGTAACACTGGTCAATTTTATTGCACAGATAGATTTTCCTTTTAAATTATTTATTAATTTTAATACAGACAGTCTAATTCATAACCAAAGCAGAACCATAGTAAAAAGAGAAAGTGAATGGAATAAAGGAGAAACAGATAATGGTCTAAAACACACTGCTGAACTAATCTAGTTTGAGACTGCTTTAACTGCCCTGGCTCAGGGAATCCTGAGAATTGTAGTTTATTGTGGCACCAGCGCTCTCTGAGAAAGAAGGCTAAATGTTTCACAAAACTATACTTCCCAGAATTCCATAGCATTGAGCCAAGGCAGTTAAAGCAGTCCCAAACTGGATTATTTCTCTTGTATACATATATATGATGACTAAATGCGTCTGTGGAAGTAGACTTTAGTCTATGAAAGCTCATGTTGCCAAATTCTTTTTTTTTTTCAGTTAGTCTCAAAGGTTCTACAAGGTCTCTCTACATACTGATTCTATAGGCTAACATGATCATATCTTTGTATTTTATTGGACAGTAACCCTACCTTGTTAATAGCCACTTCCACATTGTTGATTCCATGCCACACTGCTGAGCATCATGAATTTTGACTTACTGCTTTTTAAAAACATTGTTGGTTGAAACCTGCCTTCAGCCATTAGAAGTCTCTGATTTATAATGACTCTATCATTTGTTCAACAAATGTTTTGCATTGTCTTCCTCTGAGGTTCCTCCAAGAAGGTGATTTGCCCAATTTCCATGGCTAAGTGGGAGGATTCAAACCCTGGTCTCCAGAATTTAATTCAACCTTCAAACAACTTTACTACACTAGCTCTCAAACCTGGTTACCCTACCTTAATTTTATTTGTGGTTGCATATTTGCAATCTTTAGAATGCTAGTTATTAACTTTTTCTACTTTTTTTGCCGGGGGGGGGGGGGGGGGGGTCACACACCTCTGTGAATCTGATGACAGCCCTGGACCTCTCCACAGAAGAATGTAATCAAACACAATCTGCATCACCACAGGAAGGGAATCAGAGGCCTTTTCTTTTTCTTCTTGTTCACAGACACTTTGAAGCCCACAAGAACTCCTCTGCTTTAGATCCTTATTTTTATACTCATTGAGAAGCAAAGTAGAATGACAACAGTACCAGATTTGACTTTCATCAATTAATATATCTGGTGGGAAGTCAGCAAACAGTCCAGAAATATGTTTGCACAATGAGGCTAATCCTGAGAGGAAGTAGGTCACTACATCTTCTTTGCTGTCAATTGAGCTAAATGCATACAAACCAATCCAGGAGTTTGTCCAAAGTGTTACCAGATCTATATGAATAATGGATACATTCATAAAGCTGAAAGTGTTTTCATAGATAACTCATGAACACAAAAGGTATGAAAATTTGTTGGATAAATTATTCTTAGTGCAATTTTGCTGGCTTTAGTTTTCAGATATTATGTAAAATGATTTTTAAATCATAGTTTACACAGCCTTTATAGCTAAATAAATGAGGAACAAATTATATGTAAATCAATGTAAATCACTCATCTATATACACAATATTTTCCGTGTGAGCTATTTTTTATAATAATATTTTACTCTTTCTTGGCACCTTTCATCAGAGCAGCAGCAAATGAATTACAAACACTGACTAATTAATTTCTCACAGGATTATACTAGAGTTGTCCATTCATGTTGCTTCATTCCCTAATGCCCTGCTCTGTTCAAAGTACAACTGCAGATGATCAGCAACATAATAGGATGTGATTTCAGCAGGTAAAATTACATTCCTAGGAACAGGAAGATGCCTTTTTGTCTGTTGCCTCTTTCCTTCAGTTGCAAAGATTTAACCAAAGAATCAGACGCCATCTACTTTGACCTTGTGAATAAACCAGTATTATTAAATGACAAAATGCCAGCCTGTGACAGATTTTCTCTTTTATATCCTTGTGAACTGCACATAACTCATGGTCTCCTTCTGAGCATATGAGGCAAAGACACTGTGCATATAGGGTATGTTATTCATATTTGGTTTGTGGCAAATGTGTCTCTAGTCCAATTAATAACAAGATCACATGAGCAGAACACATGGACATTTCATCAACAGTTCCAAGTGTCCTGGGAAGATGTGGTGCCCATCTAGGAATAAAAGACCCACATGACCTGCCTTTCCCTGTTGGGCTGAATCAAATATTCTGTGACTTTTATTGGTCTAGTTGAGATAACTAATATTCTTTTTCTTTTTTCTTTTTTTAAAAAGAAATTAACATTACATTTTTGAGGAATCAAAAGTGCTAACTGGTTCTATTTCTTATTTAAATTCCTTTGCTGCTCTTTGAAACTGAAATCTCTCTCTCTCTCTCTCTCTCTCTCTCTCTCTCTCTCTCTCGTATTAACTGATTTGCACTCCTTGATAAATGTCCAGATTGGCTCTGGGAGATTCCCAAAGACCTGGTTAGCTGCCAAGAGATATCAGGTAGGAATGCTCTTTTTTCTAGGCTATGTAAAGGTTTAACACTTAGATTTTAATTATTATCAAATTATCTCAGTGTTGTACACACCTCCACCAAACTTACCAGAACTCTCACACTACCCTGGTATTCCCTTTTCTTGTTTCCTCCCCATAAAAAAAGGACATTTGTGTCATAATTTCATTATCCCCCCCCCCCTACACACACAAATGGTTTAAGGCCAAGTGGGACTTTCTCCAAAACTGGAGGTGCCAGCAGTCACTTCCAGGTTTGCACGGTGAGAAGAAACCTTATGCCCTACACAATTCCAGAAAAAGAACATTGTGAAATTGCCCCCACCCCCGGCCCAAACCCAGCCAGTGTAGTATAGATTAGGGCCCTGTTTGCATGGGCCAGATAAAACATCCTCCCATGTCCTCTGGGTGAGGAGTCTGAATGATGCAGGGCCCAATGGCTGAGTCAAGTGCGAACAGTCCAGATGACATCCAGCCAGTTTAGCACCAAATCTTGGGTATAACACTCTTACAACAGATGTTAAAACTGTTATTTTCTCCAAATCTTCCTGGAAGATCTAGAGTCCCCGCACTGTTCTGATGCCAGGGAGCAGCTGACATATGTGTCCTGCTGTGCCGCAGCCTCCATAGTGGCACATCATTTGGTCTGAGATCAGAATAAGTCATGTGATCATGCTGGGCATCTCATTCTGACCTCAGAGCAAGCAACAATCAACAGCAGTGGTTGTGTTGAGTGGCACAGTGGGGCACATGTGAACAGCTGCCCAGCATCAGAATGAAAGGCCCCAGGTAATGGAGAGAGGTCAAGGCAGCTTCAGGGCCAGGATAATCTGGGCTGTTCTCGGGGTCTTCTGGCCCATGCAGACCTCACCATGAAAACCCACTGGGTGAGCTTGGACAAGTCACATTCTTTCATCCTTAGAAGAAGGAAATAGCAAATGCCCTCTGAATAAATTGCACTTTAAAAAAAAAACCACCGCTATGACAGGATCACAATAAATAAGAGTCAGCTTGACGACACATGATCACAACAACAGAAACTACTAGAGGTTTTGGAATACTATTGGATATGTTGAATGATGAACATTCTTTTCAGGGAAAAAACATTGGAGGGCATATACTATCCTAGGTGGCTGCAAATATGATTTGGTGGAGATACATGTGGTTGTTAACCTATTGGGGTGTTAAACAATTAAATTCAGTCCTAAAACAGATTTTGTTTTATTCTTGTTTTCTGAGTTAATTAACAAAGGAACATGTTTTGTTTTTTGTTTTAATTTGTTGTGAAAATATGTTACTGTTGGAATGCATACAATTTTAGTACAGCCGAGTATATCACAAAACACAGAGAATACCCTTATATCATAATGGCTCAATTCAGCAGCTATAGACAGTTGTTTCTGAATAAAACCAGTGTGTGTATGAACTTCAAGAAAGCTCACAGAGCATATTTACTGCAGTTTCTGAAACCAAACAGACCTGTCACTAAGACAAAGCTTATTATCTCATTTCTGAAGAAAAACTATCCTCCCCCTAAAGGGAAATGAATGTGCTGAAAGATCATTAGGGTGTTTTCTCATCTCACAGCCATACTGTACTTTCAGTTATGCCTGTAAAGCTAAATCAGTATGATTAGCTTAGGAGTCAGCTTCCAACATGAGTTAAAGCCACTTGAACAAAGAAGGAAAAAAGTGTAATTTTCTGCCTCTGGCTGTGGCCTTAAAGTTGGCAAAGTACCTTATAAAGTGAGATTTGATGGAAAGATGTTGGGGGGCAGCAAGGAGACAAGATTGCCTATAGGATCCAGATTAAATTTCTGGGGAAGCTATTGCAACTGGGAAAGTGAACTTCTTTTCTCACTTTAATTAATTCCTTCTCTCTATCAAAAATGTACACCATTGTCATCAGTTAAACTGACAGAGCATTTCCAAAGTTAAAAATGAATGCTAATACACATTGCAAAGAGTTTTATTAAATGGAGTGTTTGGGCTTCTTCTTCTTTTTTTTACACTGCTGAATCAAGTCCTTCATCTCAAAGAAACTATATTATAAAGTAAAGTTGGACTATAGGTGGAGATATGAAATACCTGGTTAAAATTCAGATCACAGAAACCATGTATAGTGTGATGCTTCTCAAAATTCCCAACACTTAAGAATATTACCATGTATCTGTGTGAGCCCTTTCAGACATCTAACTTAGCCCTGGTGTGAGCTCTCTCACTCCATGGCAGCCCAGTGACCTACATTTTGTTAATCCATAAAGGATCCTTTTAAACCACATGGTTAAGGTGGATGTGGTAAAATGGCTGTGTAAATAAGCTCAAAATTGTTAAAACTGATTGTGGAAATTGTGAAATCTTCATAACAACTACCTCGTGTCAGTTCAGATGAGTGTTACTGAATTTCTTCTTCCAGTATTATCAGTAGTTTTGGTTTTAGATATAGGTGTCAAAGCACCCTTTGACCACAAAGTTTCTCAAAGTAGCTTACAATGGGTTAGCCAGACAGTTCCTTGCCAGAGTCTTACAATATCAATAAGATGTGACACACAATCAAAAGGGGATAGTGAGGTGGGAATTTAATTCCGTAGTGCCTGGCTGGTCTCCTTTCCTCCCAGAGCCATAGCAATGACAGTTGGAATATGGAGGGAGGGCCTCTCAAAAATATCAGGAGGTCTGCTGTTGCCCCCTAGATAGACAAATAGTGCAACTCAATATAGATCAATAACTGGGGAGAACCAAATGATTCCTGGTGAGTCTTTAAAATGTAGGTTGACTCTTAAGTACCCCAATCCCAAGACAGCTGACAAATGAATACATATACTAGCCTTTGCTAACACATAGCTGCTCCCAGAACAGTGCTTGTAAAAGTTATGTTTTGAATTATAAATCCCACAGGCTGTGCTGGATTCTGAGACTTCTGGGTTGTTGTTTTTTTAAAAGATAACATTTCCATGCCTTGAATCAAATGATTGATGAGGTTTCTTGTTTATCTGTTAAAAGTAGCATTCTACTATGTGCTACTTGATCTTTCCTTCTTGGTAAAGGTAAGGTAAAGTTTTTCCCTTTGACATGATTGTCAAGTCATGTCTGACTGTAGGGGGCAGTCATTGCCATAACTAAGCCAAAGAGTCAGCAGAACTGCACAAAACTCTGTTACCTTCCCACCATAGTGATACCTGTTTATCTACTTGCATTTTTACATGCTTTCGAACTGTTAGGTTTGCAGAAGCTGGGTCTAGTGATGAGAACTCACTCTGGAGTTTATCAGACAAGGAAAATTGGAAGTATAATCCAATGGCAATCCGACCACAATCATGGGGTTTAACGTTATTGCATGATAGACTACCACACACAATTTCGGGCAATGGAAAGTCAGTCCGAACTCAATCATGGTGTTTCACGTTATTGTGTGATAGACTACCACATGCAATTTGGGGCAATGGCAAGCTATTTTGGGGCAATGGGAAGTCAGTTCAGACACAATTCAAATTTATGTAAATTCGCTGAACTAGCGAATTCACGTGAATGCTTTCTGGCCCCACTTTCTTTTCATTCAAAATTAAGAGAAATTCCTCCTGTGTGATAAACTCCTCTGTCATGCAGCTCTTGAGCCTCGAACTGCTGATCTGCCAACCTTGCAATCATCAAACTCCATGTCTTAACCATTGAGCCACCACGTCCTTTACTTCCACATCATTTCTTTCTTAACTTTTCCTAAAAATTGTTAAATGTGAGAAAAAGCGAGGATCCAAGACAGGGATAATGATTTGCTCCTAACAGTCCACAGTCTTTGGCAAAGAACAAACCATGCCGTAAGATGATACTTTAAGATGATATATTTTTAGGAGAGGAATACAGAGTTGTTTGTTTGGATGCCACTAGGAATGTAATT
Organism: Sceloporus undulatus; assembly: GCF_019175285.1. Lineage (NCBI taxonomy): Eukaryota > Metazoa > Chordata > Lepidosauria > Squamata > Phrynosomatidae > Sceloporus > Sceloporus undulatus. The sequence goes on along the minus strand of NC_056525.1, from coordinate 35,284,046 downwards.
ATTCACTAAGGCGGGTTATACACCACCGCTTTGAGGCGGTCTGCCGCCACCGCCATTTGCTCCGTGCGGGAGCTGCAGCAGCCACACTGCGTGGCTCCCGCACAGACCGAAAAAGAAGCTCTAAAATGGAGCTTCTTCTTGCGGTGCCTCTGTAACGTCGCGAGGCGCCAGGGGCGCATTCGTGACGTCACAGACGCCGCAACACATTCAGACGCACAGCGTCTGATACGTAAAGATGGTGCCGGCCGTGTGGAACGGCCGGCGCCATATTGTACGGACAGAGTCCGTATTAGAGCCAGGGGCGTCTAGAAGAGACGCCCCTTTTTTAAAATGGGACGTCCTGTGGACGTCCCACGTGCCGGTCTGTAACCGGCCTAAGTTTCTTCTTGAAGGAAATAATTCATAATTTTAGCCCTTTTTTTCCCCCTCTACAAAAAAGTCCTCATATAGTACAGTTTTCAGAAGCTATTCTCAATTCAGGACTTACTCTGTGCAATATTTGTACGTGGCTCTTTTGCACAGAAAAACAGCATTCCATGCTCAGAAAAAATAAAAAAAGTAGCACAGAAAACTCTTCTTTCTGCATAAAACAATCACGTGCAAATTTTGCAAGGAACATATCATGAACTGTGAAGATTCTCATCAGTCCACAGTTCTTCCTGTCATGATCTCTTGACCTTTGAAAAGCAGGTTTTTCAATCTTTTAAAAAAATATTCAAATATTCTTTCTACTTTAAACCAGAAGTGAGCAAATTATGACCCACCAGATGTTGTCAGATTGTATCACCCATCATACCTCACAATTAGCTAATGCCTGCAGTAGATGGGAGTTGAAATTAGTGCACGTTGCAATCCCTGCATTAAAGGATCTGTGGAGAGACTGTCTAACTACTCCTACTTGCAGGAGACATTAGGAGGAGTAACCAATCCATAAAAGCCAAGCAGAATAGGCCAAAGACAACATTTTGTTTTAGTATGGGGATTTTTGCTGGGTGGAGAGAGATTGAGAAAAGGGGAAGGAACCCTGCTGTTTAGGCAGAAATGGAGCTAGCCAGATGCTTAATATTAGGTGCTTGGCAAGATAAGCCTATTTGAAAGTAGTAGTTGTAATGATAAATAATAATAATAATAATAATAATAATAATAATAATAATAATAATAATAATAATAATCTTTTATTTGTATACCGCCTTTCCTCCAGATCAAAGCGGTTTACATATCATAGCTATAACATATTACAACACAATACAATACAATACATCAAAAATTTCATACAGATTAAAAACCTTAAAACAGTATACCAAACAGTCACGCTATCAGTTTTGGCTAGGCATCCTGGTCTTATTGGGGTGTAATATCTCTACATAGAGTTAGAAGGATATGCTAACTGAAAAAGATGGGTTTTCAGTACCTTTTTAAAGGCTTCTGATGTGGGACTGAGTCTGATCTCTTCTGGGAGTGCATTCCAATGGGATGGAGCTATTGCCGTGTAGGCTCTCTGGTGAGTTGATGTCAATCTCACTCTGGGGTGTTCGAGTAAATATTTCCCCATTCTGAGAGCGCGGGGTAGATTATGTAGGGAGAGGCATTCCTTCAAGTAACTTGGGCCCAAGCCATATAGGGCTTTATAGGTAATGACCAAGACTTTGTATTGTGCCTGGAAGTTAATTGGCAGCCAGTGGAGAGATCTTAGTACAGGTGTTATATGATCAGATCTTGAATCTGGCTGCAGCATTTTGAACCAATTGAAGCTTCCGAACCTGGTACAAAGGTAGCCCCATGTAGAGTGCATTACAGAAATCCAAGCGAGAGGTTGATAACAATATTTTGGTGTGCTGAAGAATGACGTTTAATGGGATTCAAAACAAGTGTGCTGACTGCCTTTGATGCATCCAGGAATGTCAAGAAAAAGACAAAATTAACATGAACAATGCTGATACAACACCCATTTAGTAGCATCTGTTGTCTCACAAATGTCAATGTTATTTCATCTACTCATTCTACCCCACTAGAAATGTGGTTGCATCTCCAGAAAATGGCAGGATGATTTCTCTGCAGCTCAAAATATAAATAAATATGCATCATGCTTACAACGCTACCATGGAATGCACACACACACACACACACACACACACACACATATACATATATATATATACACACACACACACACACATGCACACACACACACACACACATATACATATATATATACACACACACACACGCACATGCACACACACACACATATACACACACACATATACATATTCTGTCACAAAACACCCTTTTGGTGTCAGATTTATTCCTCTTATTATATAAAAGCAAAAAGAAATACATTGTATATCTCAAACAGATATTACCACTTACACCTGGCATATGTAAATCACATTGCTGTGAGATGCCGTTATAGCACTGCACAAGACTGCTTGCTTTAAACAACTGTCAATAGTTACAACTGTGGGAGTCCAGCAATAGATGAGTATATAATGTGTTCTGAGCTACAGAGCTTAGAAAATTTACTGAATCTATTCCAGCTATTGATTTATCATAAAGAATCCTGTCTGGCTGATAGCATTCAATCAAATCAGCATGATCTAGTAAATTCACATGCACCTCTAACCCACTAGAGAGACAACACTGGATGACATCTGACACACACACACACACACACACACACACACACACACACACACACTTGAGACAATGACCTCCACCTCAGCAAGTGCAGATTCCAGTGCAGAATGATCTATAGTGGTTTTCTAATCACATTCCAAGAGGATGAAGAAAGAGTAATAGTTGCACTAGAAAAAAACAGAGAAGCTCTCTAAGACATTTTTTTTTCTTTTCCTGTTAGGATTGCCAAGCCATCATATTTCCCATCACACTGTACAGATGTGAAAACTGGACAGTGAAGAAAACTGATAGAAAGAAAATATACTCATTTGAGATACGGTGGTGCTCAGGTTACTATGGACAGCCGAAAAGACAAACAAATGGGTTCTAGAACAGATTAAGCCTGAACTTTTCCTGGATCCCAAGATGACTCAAATGAGGTTGTCATTGTCATGGGCCAGAGTCTGCAGGATCTGAACCTATAAGAGGAGTCTAAAGAGGAGACTGAAAAAGAGTCTCAGCCAGCTGTCCATGCTGAAGAGCAGCCTCAGCCAGCAGGACACAGGGTTCACTTGCACCTGATGGGGCTGAGGACACAGCTGGAACTCTAAGTCCAAGACACAGAGAAAAAAGGATAAATCAATGACAATCAGGCTGCTTGCCAAGCAGCAATGGGGAAGCTTGGGTTAGAACCAGCTGGTGTCATCTCCTTTAAGAACTGAGTCTGCCTAAGGCAGTCTATGGAATCCCAGCATTTGGATTACTTCCAAGGCTTAAGATACCCCCAGCCAGTCCACCCCAACTTTCTTTCTTACTTATCACCCTTCCATGAGATGGCACTGCCAGTTAGCTTCCTCTTTGGTCAGTCTCTCAGTCTTGCCTTTGTAGAACTAAACAGGCACATCCTTCCTTACAAAAACGTACAAGCAGATAGTCTAAGAAACTATTGTTCCCTTTAGTAAGATGCTAATTGTTTAAGAGATGTACTGCAGTGTCATTCAAAGGAAAGGGACAGAAATAAAAGAATTAATTGACTCTGGTAACTGTTGACTTTGAATTCACCTTTCTTTGACCATCTGCCTACCAGTCCAAATGGGAACTAGCAACTACTATACCAGAGAGATCTGGGGCCCATTCACTAGGGAGATCCCAAAGCCCCACAACATTTGTAGGGAAAGGTTGTGCATTTTTGTATGCGTATGCATGTTTGTTCCTGGTTTGCTAGCCCAGCTGCATTTGTAAGGAAAGGGGGGGGGGGTGTTTTTCTTTGTGTGCGTGTATTTGTCCCTGGTTAGCAAGGGAGATTCCAAAGACCTACTGTATTTTCAAGGACAGGGCGTGTGTGTTTTGTTGGCACATTGGTTAAATGCCTGTATTTTAGCCACTCACTTAAAAGTATAAGGTTGTGAGTTCAATACCAGCAAAAGGGCTCAAGCTCGATTCAGGCTTGCATCCTTCCGAGGTTGCTAAAATGAGTACCCTGATTGTTGCGGGCAATTAGCTTACAGTTGTAAACCACTTAGACACTGTTACTTCAGTATGAAGCGGTATATAAATGAAGCTGTTTGCTTTTTGTGTGAATGTTTGTTCCTGGTTTGCTAGAGAGATTCCAAAGACCCACTGTATTTGCAAGGAGAGAGAGTGTGTGTGATGACTGGTGCTTTGCTGATGCCCTTGCTTTGTCCTTTACATCCTTTATTAATGCCCCTAAACTGCATCCTTGATTTATCCATGGGTCATATAAAAATCCATAATTTGACTTATACATATGGTCGACTTATACACAAGTATATATGGTAAATAACTTTATCTATAAATATAAAGTAGAAGCTGGACTCATCCCATCTCTAATCAACAATATCCCATAATGGACCACACACAGGGCCAAATTAGCCATATTGTTTGAGATGCAACTTTGCAATTTATGTGGGTTTTGTTTTGTTTTTGTTAATTTGAGTTTAGTTAAAGTTCATTTGAGAAAACAAAAGAGCTGAAAATCAGCCCAAATGTGATTCACAGTGACATCATATCACTTTAGGGGCGTTGAAATATGCTAGTGAAATCCACCAGGCAGGCAGGGGAGGAAAATGGCCTCCATCCTCTTGGCTGTTGCCCACCAAAGCCTGTAACTTATTTAGCTTGTACACAAAGATGATATATCCAAGATTACTCTCTTTCTTTAAAGTATGTTTCTAGCTGTTTTCAATTATCCAGACATAAAGAAAGGCATGAAAGCAGTATGAGAAGTAAAGCAGTGAAAGAACATTAGGTACTAGACTGCCCATGCTTATATTCTGTCAAAAATTATAGTATCTCATACATCTGTACCTAACCTTTCCACACAGAATAATTTACACAAACACTTCAAAATATGTAGTTTCCATGCAAAAATAAAAAATAAAAACAAAACAAAACAAAAAACACCATGCAAAATTCTCACCTGTTGTTTTTATTGTTGTTGTTGTTATTTGTGACTGGGTTCTGCAGATGTTAGGAAACCACTTTTCTTTTCTTTTTCTTTTTTCTTTCTTTCTTTTTCTTTTGGCCTGGAAAACAAATACAGTGCACCTGCATCATATGTGGCTTTCAGCTTATGCTGAAAGCCATGCGACGGAACCAGCAATGGTGCATGAACTGCACCACATACATGAGCCCCATTATTTTCAATGGGGCTCAAGCATACGCAGTATTTGCCATATGCAGGGGAGACTGGAATGGATGCAGTAGCAAATATTCCTGCCAGCCCTAGTTAAGAGTGTGTATTCACATTTGTAGAAAGACCAAGAGAGATCAAGAGAAAGAGACAGGTAGCTTATGGAAATCACTATGCAATGGGAAGCAAGTTGTGCATGGTCTCTAAATCCAGCATTCTTAATAAAACTAGACATGTATAATGCAATGAATGTTGTAAATGGATGTTAGTTGAATATGTAAATATTAGTAGCATTATTGTTTCTGAATGCTGGATGACTCAATTAGCAATAATATTTTTAAAAAACTATTTCTCCAAGTTGAACCAACTAGGAAAGATTTTCATTTTTCCTGTACAGTATTTCCTTTAATGCTTCTCTGCCTGAAGCACAGTAGAAGGAAAAGAAAGATAACTAAACTAATTTTCTTGTTACTGTAGCAGCCAGAATACAAAGTAGCTATATTTTTGTGGCCTTGAAGGTCCCTTGGCTTGTAGGTAGCACATCTCAACCTTTCTTGATTGGTAGCTCTGTAACATAATTGCAAACTAATTCTCCTGCCACAAGACCTCAGGGATAATCCAGGCCTTACACTTTTGCCATCACAATCAACAAGAGACAATAACAACAAAAGTATGTACTAGCCCCCAAAGTATTCATTTTCAGTGCAGGGGATCTGTGACACTCCATTTAGTGACTAATGGGTCTCTCTGGGATGCAGGGATACAAAGGGTCTCTCTGTGATATATTCACAATTCTTGTATTTTGGCTCTTGTGGTCACAGATTCCTTAACTCACATTGCTCATATGCCTGCTGCTGTTGACTGTCACTTTCTTTTCTTTACAAAGGGGATACCTTCACTAACTGGAAGACCCTACTTCATATAACATCTTTTTGTAGCTGGAAAGGTGTGTATAATTCTGAAATATCAAGCATTTTGCCCTGATCATCTCTATATAGCAGTTTCCTTTATGCCATGACACAAAGTCTATTCCATGATGTATTAGTGTTCATATGCCTCAATAACTTTACGTTACGTTTAAGTAACAGTTAAATCCTTGGATTGATTTTTATTGCATTTAAACATAAGTATAAGTTCACAAATCCCCCCCCCCCCTGCCCCAATAACTCTTGCTACAACAGAGACAGACAGACAGATGGATTGAGAGGCACATTCTAGTGGGTATATTCTGAATTAGAGCCTAGACATGTCTAGCAATATATTAGCATGCATTTGCCAGAAATAGAAAAATAACTAGCAATATATATATATATGTATATGTTTAAAGCGAGATAACATTAAACTGAAAGTAGCTTGCATGGGATTTTTCACATTACATGGTTATAGCACTATGGTTCCACTTTAACTGCCATGGCTTCATCCTTAAGAATTCTGGGCTTTGCAGTTTCATGAGGCACTATTGCTGTGAGGCTGAGAATTCTAAATCCTCTCCTTAAACTGCAAAATACAGTGGTCCCTTCTTTTATGCGGGGGAATCGGTTCTAGACCACCACCACCACCCATGTAAAAGAAATTCCACATATGCTTTAGCCCCATTAGAAGTAATGGGGGCTCATGCTCGCGGTGGTGTGGCAGCACGGCAGTGCATACACACCATGGGCATGTGCGCTTTTTCCGACACTGCTTTCAGCATGCACTGAAAGCAGCGTATAATGTGCCCGCGTATGATGCAGGTGCACTGTACCAAGATTCCATAGGGCATGGCCAGACCAATTAAAGGGAAACCATACTGCTGTATTCTATAATGTGAAAGAATCCACAAAGAAGTGTGTGGGAGGGTAAACAGACTTCAACCAGTGACTGTACAGCATACCAGCAGAAGATATGTATTCCGGTGAAATTACACATAGAATATCACCCATTTTTTAAAATGAATAATAGTCTAGATATTAGCAAAGCTCCATATGTCCATGAGAACTCTTCAGCTAGGTACTAGCATATTTCAGAGAACACATGCATTTCATTAAAATGTAGTATAAGTGTTTATACAAAGTTGTAACAGGTTCAAGTGGATATAAACTTAAATCTGTCCAGGCTTGGAACATTTTTGTCTTGATTGGACCATGTCATACAGCTTTGCACCGTTAAACTGCTATGGCCAATGAATTTCATGAACATCTCTGTAGTCTTAAAAGAGTTACTTCCAATTTCAGATGTTTTTCTGGCTCAGTAGCCAAAAACATAAAAATGTTTACAGAGTGGATTTCTGGCTTTTCTGCTTTTTCATCCATCAGCACACCAGAAAAGGGTTCCCAGAGTATTTTAATATGCATTAGTGCACAGAAATAGCTTTTAAAAATATATATCTTTTTAAAATGCACATTAGCCCCTATCAACAGACTTTTAAATGACTCTTTTAATTCCACAATTGTTTCTAAAGCCAGACATTTATGTTCATTATCACACAGTAAGAAGTTCCAAACATGCATTAGTATGCACAACAGCTCACATGGTGTCAAAACAGCCTCAGCTCAGAAGATACAGGGCTTCGGTGCAAAAAGGCACACTTACAAATGTGAGAAACAAAAGGAGAAAAGCATCAGTTAGGGCACTGAGGGAAGGGAGACTACAAGTGCACAAAATAAATGATTTAAAATTAAATGCAAGGCAAAAATCCAATTGTGTAGACCCACTGTTGATTTCTGAAGTTGCATTAATTCAGTGTGTTTGCTATAATTAATGACTAATTTTAGGACCAAACAGTCTAAAGAGACCAGTTTGACAAATCATGTGCATCTGGAGATCTCCTTTTTTTTCTCCTCAAAGGAATGAAAGAGTAGAAGGCCTCTGCTTATGAAAGGAAGATATATACAGGCATTACAGGTGTTTCCACAGCCTTCAAAAGAAAAGGCAAATCTTGCATTGAAAACTGAAAACCTTGAATCAGATTAGGCTTCCACTCCCCAGGAATGCTATAGTAGCAGAATTCCTGTATCATGGAGTGCTGCACCACTTTGAGGGTCAAGCACTGAAAATTCAGTGCAGCTCTAATAGTGACCTATCCCTTCTCAAAAATCAGGTAATTATTTGTTTGTATACCTCCGAGGCAAGGGAAGTATCAATGGGATTCCCCAGCAACATCCTGATGCATAGCTAAGTCAGTTATTTCATGGTGGCAATGAATTTTTTTAGGTAAAGTAGTCTCAAGGGATCCCATCCAGCTCATCAGGAAAGGAGGGTGACCCAAAAAGAAGCCTCACACTACCAATGCAACTATATCTGATATTTTGTATTGTTCCTCACTATTTTCCTCTTATGGAAGCTGGCTACTTGGGGACCCTAAACGACATCCCACTATGCTCCTCCCATTTACAGGCTACTGACCTGACCTACCTGCCTTTAGGACTCAGACAAATGACTTGCAAATTGATTCAGATGCCAGACATTGCAAAACTGTGGTGAGGCATACAGGCTGTCATCCTGTTAGTGACATACTTTTGTTGTTTTGCATGTCAGATGAACTATTTGCCATTGCACAATGGATGTATTCTGCAGTGACAGAAACAGAGTTGCACATCCAGCAATGCTTTGCATTATAGTTGCACTTTTCACATTTGTGTATTGTACATTTCACAGCAGCACCCACTCATTGACATGTGTTGTGCAGTGTTGCTATTCTGCATAGGGGCCACTTTGAATCAGACAACCACACAATGTTCTACTCAGGGAATGAAAAGACAAGAAGAAATGGGGTGGCTTTCATACTAAGGAAAGATGTGGCAAAAGCAGTCAGAGAATACAATGCAAAATTAGACTGAATAATTTCAGTAAGGCTCCATGGTACACCTATGCATATCACCATAATTCAAGTATATGCACCAACCACAGAGGCAGAACAGAAAGAAATTGACAGATTCTATGAAGGAGTACAGGGAGAAATTGACAGCATGCCAACACAGGATGTCAAGCTGATCATTGGAGATTGCAGTGCAAAGGTTGGAAACAAAGAAAAATCAAAAACAGTAGGCAGATTTGGATTGGGCAAAGGAAATTAAGCAAGTGAGCATCTGATAGATTTGTGTGAAGCCAACAATGTATTCATTGCAAACACATTTTTCATACAACCAGACCAGCGGTGGCGAACCTATGGCACACGTGCCAGAGGTCACACTCAGAGTCCTCTCTGTGGGCACACATGCTTTCGCCATAGTGCAGAGTGTGCCAGAGTTTCTTACTAGAAAGCCAGAGGGACGTGGCACTTTGCAATAAATAAATGGGGTCTGGGTTGCAGTTTGGGCACTCGGTCTGTAAAAGGTTCACCATCACTGGATGGATATCACCAGATGGTCAACACAAAAATCAAATAGATAATATAAATGGAAGTAAAAGATGGCAGAACTCTATACTGGTGGCCAGGACTAGACCAGGAACTGACTGTGGCACAAATCGTGAATTACTCATATTAAAAATAAGAATAAGACTCAAGTAGAAAACAAAACCAGTGATTATACTGAAATATGATCTAACTAATATATCAACAGAATTTACTGATGACATAAGAAACAAATTTGCACTACTAAATATAGTAGACCAAGAACCAAAGGAACTGTGGTCTGAAGCCAGGGACATATTAAAAGAAGAATGAAGACAGACAGTTTCAATAAATAAAAAGAAAGAGAAAAAACTATGGATGACAGAGAAAATGCTACAAGCAGTAAAGAAAAGAAGAGAAGAAAAACAAAAGGGAAATAGGAACAAACTAAGAATTATGAATGCAATAGTACAATGGCTCGTGGCACGGAAAGACAAAGAAACAATGCAGAGAAATAGAAGACAAAAACAATAAGGGAAGAACAAGAGATCTATTTCACAAGATCCAGGAAAGCAAAGAAAAATTCAGGGCAAGGACTGGGACGCTCTGTGACAATAAAAATAACATAATTCAAGCCCAAGAAGGAATAAAAAGACATTGCATGCAACACAGAGAAGAATTATACAAAAGAGATAATAAAATGAAGGGCACATGGAATGAAGAGTCATATGATGTTGAACCCCACATTCTAAAAAGCAAGGTGGAAACTGCAATAAGAAAAATAACAAAAAACAAATCACCAGGAACAGATGATATGGTTTCAGGAAAGGATGAGGCACTAGGGACCACACTGCAAACATATGATAGCTAATAGAGCATACCAGGAAATTCCAAAAGAAAACCAGCATGTGTTTTATAGACTATATAGCAAAGCCTTTGACTGCATAGATCATGAAAAGCTATGAAATGCCCTTAAAGACATGGGAGTGTCAACACATCTGATAGTCCTCATAAGGAATCTGTACTCACAACAAGAGGCTATTGTCAGAACAGCACATGGAGAAACAGAGTGGTTTCCAATTGGCAAAGGGGTCAGACAAAGTTGCATCCTTTCACCCTGTCTGTTCAACTCAGAACATGTAAGAAAAGCAGGCTTGGACACAGAAGAAGGAATTGACACCATAGTACTAGCAGTAAATCTCACAGAGCTGGAACACTTACTAAGGATGATCAAAGAAGAAAGTGCAATGGCAGGCCTAATGTTGAACATAAAGAAAATAAAAATAATGACCACCGAGGACCTTCACCAGTTCAACTTACACAATGAAGACATAGAAATAGTAAAAGAATCCCCATACCTGGGATCAAACATTGATAGAAATGAGGACTGCAGTAGGAAATCAGAAAAAGATTAAGAATGGGCAGAGTGCCTATGAAAAAACTAGAAAAGATTCTAAAATGCAAAGATAAACAACTCAGCACAAAAGTTAGAATTATACAAGCCATCCTATTCCCTATTACCATGTGAGAGCTGGACAGTTAATAAATGATAGGAAGAAAATAAATTCATTTGAGATGTGGTGCTGGAGAAGAATGCTGAGAATCCCATGGACAGCCAAAAGGACAAACAAATGGGTCCTAGAGTAGAAACCTTTATGGAAGTCAAAATGACCAAGCTCAGGCTGTCATCTTCAGACACATCATGAGAAGGAAGGAGTTATTGGGAAAGACAAGAATGCTGGGAAAGGTGGAGGGAAGTAGGAAGATAAGAAAGCCACATGCCAGATGGATGGACTCTACTAAGGAGTTGCAGGAATTAAGCAGAGCAATGGAGGTCTTGTGGAGCAGTGGAGGTCTTGGAGATGTCTCATCTATAGAGTTGCCGTGAGTCAAGATCAATTCAAAGGCAGTTAACAACACCATGTTGTTAGGAAGGATCGAATTAGAGGAATTTTAATTAGCTCAAATATTGCCGAGAGGTGGCCCTAACAGCACCACGTGCTGGAATCGTGTCCCAGTAGTGTATACCAGAGGTCGCCAGCACACCTCAAGAGAAAGAGACGCTGATACCAACTAGGTCCAATTAAAAGGGTATCGTTTATTATAACACAAGAAAAATCACACAGCAAAAGGGGAACACACACACACACACTCAATGCTACAGCAGGGGAGGGGTGTGTTCAGGGGATAGGTTTGAGAAAGAGAGGCACCAGTAGGATATACTACCTTAGAAGTCTTCTCTGGGAAGTCCTGATGAATCTTGGATGGACAGTGAATCATGGCCGCAGGAGCAGAAAAAGAGGGCCGCAGAGGCTTAAAAGCAGAGTTCAAATTGGTGTGGACCAATTTGCAGCCTGGTGACAGTGCGAGCTCAGTTTAGCTCAGCTGATTTCAGCAAAGCTCAATGCTCAAAAAACCCAAGGAGGGTCCGAAAACTCAGGGTATATATAGTGCGAAACATACTATGGGACTTGCTAGAGAAAGCTGCTGATTGCTTGGGCTTTGTTAAGCCAAGAGCAAGCAATGTGTTGTACAATGCACTCAGGTCTGGACACAATTCGGAAGGGCATCCAACTTGATTACTAAGTCGTTAAGCTGATCACTGGCCCATTAAGTGAGAAGCCAAGTCTATTGTCTTACTTGGGCAGCAGAGGCGATTCTGGTTTGGTGACTCCCCAAACTTCCTATGGAAAATTCCAATTTTAGCCTTCTTTCTAGGGCTCTGCCTTTGCAGGGCGAGCTGCCTACGTGGTCTCTCCACTTTTAGGTTAATGGCGGGTCTTCTATGGGGTCAGCCAAGGGTCATAGCACAGACCGCATGCACCCAAAATTTTATTAAATCCAAACTTGGTAACAATGTGAACTGGGAAGACAGATGGAAGAGAAGGTTTAAATTTTCTGCATCTATCACCCAGTTCTGATCAGCCTGCCATACATTTATTTAGGAGGAGTAGAAGGAAGTGGTCCTAGAAGTGCATGTTACCTATTTAGTATGACATGCAGAGTTACAGCTGTTATATGCCACTGCAAGTAGACATTTTTTCTTTAACTGTACATTGCATTTTTATGCTCCAAAATGAGTACCCACTCTTTTGAGTTGTTCAATCAATATAGTTTAAATCTTAGTTACAATAAAATAGGATTATGAGGGTGTGAATTATGTACTTTGAGGTGTATAGCAGGGTGTTATATCCATGGATATCATACTGCATCAGAAGCCTTTCTGTAACAACAACAGCTTTTATTCTTTCATTCAGCCTGGAAAACAAGCCAGAAATGTGTTACTGGCTTGCTTTTGTAATATGTTTAATCAGAAGCATTGGATTCCATGTACCATCTTGCCACTTTCCCCATATTTTAAATATAGAATGTCTTCATTATTATTGTTATGTGCCATCACATTGACTTCAACTTATGATGACTCTAAGAATGAGAGACCTTCAAGGCCCTGATTGTCAACTGTCCTGCTCAGGTCTTGCAACTCTGGACTGTGGCTTCCTTGCTTGAATCTGTAGTACGGTCTTCCTTTTTTTCCTACAGCCTTCCACTTTACCAAACATTATCATCTTTTCCAGTGAGTCATGTTGTTTCATGTAATTTCCAACATGTAACTGTCTCAGGTTAGTGATCTTGGAAATTCTGTAAAGGCTTACTATAAATAGTGTCCCATTAGAATGCTCCTGGAGCCGTCTTTTGTTATGCAATTAGACTGCTTCATTAACAGAATTTTGTGACAGATACAAACATTGTAGTCTTCCATTTATAACCCTTCTGTGTTCTCCTAGACCTTCTTTTCTCATTTTCTTACTATAGGAAGTCCCTAGAAAATGTAAATAGAACAGTTGTACATTATCTTTCTATAAGAAATTGGTAAGTTACTTTTCAGTGGTTTTAATTTTTTTAAGTAAAAAAAGTTTTCGTAAATTAAAAAAATACTTTCAGTTACAGCATTGTTCCCCTTCAATCACCATCATTGTTACCAAAGAATAGCTCTTGTTCATTTCTCAAAAACAATCACAATTGCTACAGTTTAATTACCGTAAAAGCAGCAACAACATGGAAAAGATACAAACTGCTGAGCTGACAATCTCATCATCACCTCTAGACTCAGCATAAAGCATGAAGCAACAGTCTGAAGCACAGGAGGACCAAGCATATGAGCCATGTGCCATTACTCTTTCTCCATTTAGGAGGTCACACCACAAAACTACAGAAGTAACTTAAAAGTTACAGTTACACTGAAAAGCATGATGAACTGCTGCCTGTTGAGCAGGACCTTTGCTGGTGCTAAATCTTGGATCCAATAGAATTACTGTTCAGTTCAGTCAATGGGAAGAATGGAGGTAAAATCAAGATCAACTGGCACCCCTGCTGCAAAAGATAAAGGTTATCCCTCAGTAGGTTACAATTAAAAGGTAATATGATTTTTATAGTTATAGTTTTTGTTGTTGTGTGCCTTCAAGTAATTTTCAACTTTCTAAGCAGTTTACAAAATGTAAGCTAATTGCCTGCAACAAGCTGCATACTCATTTTAGTGGCCTGAGAAGGTTGCAAGGCTGAGTTGACTCTGGAGCCCCTGGCTGTAATCAAACTCATCAGCTTCTGGCTGTGAGTGAGTGGCTTCAGTACCAGCATTTAACCACAAGGGCTCCCTAATAATTTCCTCAAGGGGGCTGATGTTTGATGCCAACCTACCACAGGCTAAAGGCCTAAAAACTGTCAGATTAAAACAAATACTCCCAATGTAGGGAAAGGAGTATAACAGATTTTCCACTCCTTTTCCTCAGCCACACCACCAAGTGTGGTGGATGGTCTTCCAAGAAATACCGTATTTCAGTGCCTCACAGAGGGGTGACTGCAGATGGTTGACCATAAAGATCCAGCCGTATCCTACACATGAGTTCCATACCCATAAAGAGCAAGTCTCTGATCTGACCTGTTTCTGAAAAGGTTCCTCCAGAAGCACACTGACATGTTCTCAATCTAAACTACCTGAATATTCTTGCCAAGTTGTGACCAACTAATATATTTACAAACAGAACAATACCCAATACAACAAGCCAACTGCTGATTACACTGTGCATGGCAGGCAAAAGAAACTCTCATGCAAAGCTCTAATGAGTAATAAATAAATAAATCCTACTCATCCTTCTAGGACAACCTGCTAATCTTGCAGAGATCAGGGTGGGGGGCACACCACTGCAGAGAAAGAGGCCTGAACAGGAAGAGTACTAGGCTTAAATAGCCTTGGAGTCTCTTCAATGCTACACAACAGTACATAATGCCACATATGTATCTTTCTCCTTTCCTTCCCTCTTTCCAAATGGTGTTCCCAAACTGGAGTGCAGCACCAGCCAGGGAAGGGAATTGTATTTAATCAACTCTAGGTATCACTTCTGGATTAAGAGAAAGACTACACCCCTTCAGGATCTGTTAATAATCTGGATTTGAGACCCTGTTGCTTCTGCTGGCTTCTGTTTCCCCAGCTGACAACCAAAAACTTTGGTGTCCTGCTACAGAAGGGAGCCAAAGATCTTTCATTCCAAAATCCCTTAAAAATTGCATGCCACAATTGCCTATATGAATTTCAGCAGCCACCAACACTCATTCCACATTTTCAGATCTAATCTCATTTCTGATTAAACTGTTTCTCCTCGATCCCATTTGTAACCCATCCTTGGCAATTTGATTTGTGCAGCTCAGTATAAATATATGCTTTGACATTAAACTGGGTCAGCAATTCTGATAATAATTTCTCTTGGAAATTGGGCTGAGCCAATCTATTTGGGTTGGGTCAAATCATTTGAAACTTATATGATAGAAAGGCTATAAAGCACTTTTTGAGTAGCATGTACTGAGAAATATTATGGACAGAGATCTCATTTATGTCTCCTTTCAAGGGTACAGGAGAATCTCCATAGGAAAATACTGCCCTCTGGTAGCAAGTGAGAATAAAAGTATTACAAAGTACATTGTCAGACAAAAATCCATGATATCGGCCTTAGCTACTTTTGCCTAAAGTGTAAAGTGCCAATGTTGAGGAAACCAAACAATTTATTTCTTGTAATTTACAGAACTGCTCATGGCATATATTTTAAGGGTCCAGAATAATACTGGTGGAATCTTGTATGATCATTATATACTATGAAGCATCATATCTACGTAGTGGATTCCAGCCAGACTGCCCCCAACACCATTAACTGAAGCAGCTGCTGGGATCTAGAAGGGTCCATCCATTCCCCTGACAACTGAGAAGTGACTGGCTGATGTTCCCACCTTCTACTGTGAGCAATCTCCAGTGCAGCAGGCAGAAAAAGGACCCCTGTTGCAATTCCCCTTGTGCTGGAAATCATTCCTGTGAGGAAAAATGGGGATGTCAGTCAAGATGGTGCAGTGGTTTCAGCATTGGACTATGGCCCTGGAGAACAAGGTTCTGGAGAACCCTGCTTAGCCATGGAAACCCACTGGATGACCTTGGACAAGTCTATTTCTAAACCTCAAAGGAAGGCAAAGGCAACCCCCCCCCCCGGAAGAAATTTTGCTTTAAAATCTCTGTGATAGGTTCACCTTAGTATCACTTTAAATTGGAAATGACTTAAGGAAATGACTTAAGCCACCACAATTATATAGTAATCTCTCCCCTCCCTGTCAACACAGGTGGGCAGCAGAAATCTCCCACTCATCTTTAAGAGAAGTCTTCAATAGAAGGCACTATAATTATCTAACCAGATGTTAATAGATCATGGACTAGAGTCACCAGTTTTTCATGATCTAGGAACAAATGAATATGGCGAACAAGCCATATGTATTTCTTGCCACTGAGGCAACCCATACCTCCTGTGACAAATCTGAACTGAGGAGTATTCACAGACTTTGTAGCCTCTCCATTAATGAAAGTGCTAGTCATTCAGAATTGGCCATCTACATAATTCTGTGTCCCAGAAATTCCTACCAACAAAGCTTCAAGTCTTAACATAGGTTTTAAAGTCTTTTCAGTCTTTTTTTTTCACTTACTGGGCCTCACTCAGCACATCACTACTTCCAGATACTGGTCTACCTCACTCAGCCAACCAAATCCTGGTAGGAATGAAGCCATTATAGTACACTTCCTTGTCCTTCCAACTTACTGAGCAATTCCAGCATGATTGCACAGGCAATGCTGCTGAAAGCTACTGGAGCAATTACATTGGGGTCACATTCATTCTTCCTTCCAGTCTACTCAGTGTTTCCAGTCTGTGGGTCATTGTTTTGTTTACTAAATTTGTTGAAATATTATAGTTAGAACTAAAATAAATTCTGTCTCTGTAGCGTGGAGCAGCTCTGTTGGTATGCCATCAATTCTTCATGATTTATTGTGTTAATATGGAGATACACGTCTTCATTTATCTCATTCTTGAAAGCCATAACTAATAATTTAAACAATTTTCTCTTTGAAAGCTGCATAGTTCTGGAGGATCATTCACAAGCAAGGACTTACTCTGTACTGCTAAAATCACAGCGTTTTTGTGCATAAAGTGTCCTTTTCTGCATGTATCAGAGATGGATTTTTGCACAGGAAAAATGTTTTTCTACACAGCAGATACATTATTTATACAGAAAAATCCATTTTCTGCACAAAACACTATGTTGCTTCTGCAGGAAAAAAAAATATTTCCTTTGTAGAAAAGAAAGCAAAAGCAAAACAAGTGTTTGGCCACAAACTAATTTTGTACAGAAAAAATCCCAAATAGCAATAATAATAATAATAATAATAATAATAATAATAATAATAATAATAAAATTTTAAAAAATTAAAAATTAAAAATTAAAAAAAATCCTCATTAAGTCCAGGTTTTCTTGGTGAGGCAAAATAAAAAAAAAAATGGGTTTTCAATGTACATTCATAAAAAACCTGAGTTTTCAACATGTGTATTCATTATATTGGGTTTTAAACATCCAATCATTTCTGTGTGTTTCTCTGTGGAATTGTGCAGATAACATACGGTACTGTGCAGAGTTAAACTCTGGAATTTCCTTATACTTAAAGTGTGATGTTTGTCAACTTGGATAGTTACAAGCGGGGATAAAACAGTTTTGTGGATATTAAGACTGCAATTAAATATTTATCATTGTAGTGTATATCACCTTCAATGTCAGGAGTAGTATGGCTCTGTGTACCAGTTGATGGGGGAACATGAGTGGGAGGATGGGTTTTTTGTTATTTGCACTTGCTGTGAGAGACAGTGCTGGACTGAATGGGCTGATCCAGCATGACTCTTCTTGTGGAAACAAAAAACTTTGGGATGTGATATATCCCAACTCCCCTGTTTCCCCCTGTCTGGTCAGTGGATCCCACCGCACAGTTGCATGGAGGCTTCTGTGAGCAAGAGTGACATCCCATCTCAGTTGGCACTTCCACCAATTCTTACAGTATGTCCCATCAGCTGGTTTTCTGGGAGAATGTAGACTGATCTCTGAGTAATTTATATTCTGTAAATGAAATAAGATATCTATGGTTATATTCACATTGCAACATTGAAGCAGTTTGATACCAATTTAAGTGTCATGGTTCCATCATATGAAATGCCAAGATTTGTAGTTTTGTGAAGTATCAAGAATCTTTGTCAGATTGGACTCAATGGCACTAGAGATTTCTACATACTTCCACAAACTACATATTTTAGGATACCATAGGATTAATCCATGGCATGTAAAGTAGTATCAAAGTGCTGTAATTGTGCAGTGCAGATACACTATATATTGAAGGGCTTACTGTCTTGTGTTGGTATCACCATGATTTTTTAGACTGTCCAGGGTTATTTGCTCTGCATCTGATCCTACAGACAAACTGGGTATGGATGTGAGCGCTGGGCAGTAAGGAAAGCAGATAAAAAGAAAATCAACTTGAACTTTCCCTGGAAACCAGGATGACTGAATTGAAATTGTCATACTTTGGACACATCATGAGAAGAAAAGACTCATTAGAAAAGGCAATTAGGCTAGGAAAAATGGAAGGCAGCAGAAAGAGAAGACCTGAAGCCACATGGCTAGACTCAGCCCCACTATAAGCCTGAGCCTGTGGGACCTGAACAGTGAAGTAGAGGACAGGGGGTCTTAGAAATGTCTCATCCAGAGGGTCATCATGAATTGAGGTTGATGTGAGGGCAACTGACAATAACAACAACAACAACTGGTCCTGCAGCAAAAGTAATTTAAGAGTGCCATACTCACTTGCTAAGAACTAAAACCCTTTCCAACCTAGGGGTGCTGGAAATTACATTGGACTCTTCTTACTCTGGCCTGATCTTGTGCTACTATTTTAGTTAGAGCTGGAGGACCTCAGCTCCTTCTTTGCCACACCACATCTCTGCTTCCCTTTTAGCCCATCTGCTTGTAGATCTTAGCCAGCAGAGCAGTTCTGCCAGTATAAGGCAGCTGGCAGAAGAGGGTTTTTTTCCAGTAGAAATGGCTTGTGTCTAATCCTGACCCCCTACAGTCAACAAAGCTTTGAGTGAAGATCACACTGGAAGGAAATGGGAGAGGTCTAATAAACAAAGCCAAAACGGAATGCAAAAGGTAGCTGACAGAGACACTTTCCATAATGGCAAAGCAGGGACAAGAGATTTATTTAAGCATTTATTCAGTAGCCAAGGTTTTACTTACATAAACATATTTTAAAATAAAGCTTTAAAAAGAGTTATCTTTGTAACTCTTTTCACTGAAATTCTGCTTAGGTGGTAAACAAGCTATACTAATAATATCAAGTGAGCTTTGACCTTTGTCCATTTATCTTCAGTTTTCAAAGCCTATGTTTGATGGGTGACCCATTAGCTTCAAGTAAAAAGGCAAACACTCAGCTTGAGTAATTGAAATGTAATTATAGGGTTCACCTTAGAGAACTGTCTTTGAGATGTATGCCATCTTGACATAAGCCTAGGGAGATGAAAGAGGTGCATAATTACTGTGAAGGACTTCCTTGGTAAACTGTTGAACAATGTATATTAGACAATTTTCAGATAAGCTTGGCTTTATACTCCATATTTAAGGCTTATGAGTCACCAAGCATATTTAAAAATGGCTAAAACATTCAAGAAAGCATTAGGTTAGCTGGTAGCAGTACAAATGTTGATTTCGCTGTTTAATTTTTTTAAAAAAAACATTGTTAGTTCCATTATCTTGTAAATGTTTTTTCTTATTTGCAAAAAATTGTGGCATTAATTAATATGTGTTAAAAATAGGGTTCAAAAATCAGCACTTTTTAAAGCACAATAACAGTGGGGGATTAGGGTTCCAAACTTACGATGCCTTTCAGCTTAGTCAGAATCCTACTGAAAGATAATGTTAATGTTTGGGCTTCAATAGAATCTGGTAACTTAAAGTAATATAATTTGGCTACAAGGTTTAGGTTTTCTTGATTTTACACATAAGCATTTGAGGTGTATTGTTAAACATTTTCTTTCTAAACCTATGAAAAGTTGTTACCTGTTATAAAATTATATAAATGTATAGAATGTGTTCATGGACGTGGTTTCCAAACTTTACCATCTGCTCAAGAATGTTAGATGGAAAGTTACTCTCGCACATGAATAATGTATGATACCTGCTATATTATACTGTATAAGTACTTAATTTAGGGGCCTCATCCTGTTCTCATTCTAGTCAGTTGTATGATTGGATGGGAATGCATTTCTTTCATTAACACTGAATCCTTGATGTACCAGCATGGCCTTTTAATTTTTCATGGTATTGCTGGGGAAAAAATTGTGCTTCACTTCACAGATAGTATCCAATATAAGTTAGACCTAAATACATTCATTATAATTAAAGTGGATTATCATTTATATACACTTGAGATAGATTTATCCATGGCTGATGTTTTTGCAGATGAGTTTACATATGGAGTGAATGTTGCAAATATTGCCAACAATAGTTCTTCTGTTATTTTGTTTTATCCAATCAAAAGTCATAAGTAAAGCATAAAATTAATTATTTTTATGTGTGAAGCAGCATATTTAGAAATTGCCACAAACTGGAAAGAGGTCCTTAATATATTTTTGGACAGTTGGAGAGGCAGATTATGGAATTGTACTCCAAGTGACTGTTCAATCTTGACATTTTGAATTGCATGCAAATAACTGTGTTTTTATCATCTTTGATCTCCATATATTGAATATGTCAATAACAGTTCTGGTAATATTTTTGCTTTGAAGTCACATGTAAAAGATGTGTTTTCCTTTTAATTTGGATCAATTGATAGACTGTGCAATTCCTTCCTTGAATATAGTTGCAAAATGAATGTGAATAGACTGTGCTTTGTATATGTATCCACCAACGTGTATTTTGGGATTGATCATTCCAAATAATCTTGGCAGTGGGGTGAGAGACCTGGCCCTGCAGCCCCATTGTACATTTGTAAAGGAGTATTCTTAAATGTCTCTTTCTTTTACTAATACCTTTATTTTGTACTGTTTAACTATTTCTGGGGTTGTAGTAATAGGATGAGCAGATGTGAGCAGCTCCCACCTCTGAGATTCTGCTAGCTATATTAAAAAAAAAAAAAGTTGGAGTGGAACAAATGACATTTTGGGGGCAGAAAGTCAGAACCTTTAGTTAAGTATATCGTGGAGGCAAGGATCAGTCACATATTTGCTGAAGGTTTGTGGATTTTCATTTTTCTGGTACTGCAGATAAAGAACATTGAACGTACCTGATAAGAGATGAACAGAGATAAAGTAATTTCATGTCCCTGTATGGTTTAGTGGAAAATGAACTACAACAACAAAAATCTATTTTCTCCAATCCCAGACAGCGAAATAGCCCAACCGGGGCTCTGTATGCTACAGCAGTACTTTTCTAATGCACATTTCTCTCCAATATAATAACTCCTGTGCCTTTCCAGGCAGCGTCTTAAAGTAAAAAGAGTAATTGAAGCACTCAGAACACTGGTATTTACTTGTTTTTGGTCCTGATGACAAAGCTAAATGGCCATACTTAACAAGAAAGCTCTTTATCTGGATTAGACTGCTTTTCTTTCCCATCCCTTCCTCTGAGGAGTTTTTACACATTTACACATTATTGTCAAATAAAAATGAATTTCTTACTGAACACAAGTGTTGCTTCATGAGGTAATGCTGGGGGAATAAGGAAGAAGGCACAAAGGGAAGGCAGCACTTTTGCAGTCAATAAAATGTCTCTGGCCACAGCTACAGAGAAAATAATTAAGATGCAGTCAACACTGCAAAATGGTTGCAGGAATTGTTTTATCCACTTTAGTCAGTGTTTCTTGGCCAGATTTACTGAACCTTAACATAGTTTTAAATTTTTTATATGATGCTATAATAAAATTGTTAAAGGATTTTCAGAGGTCCCAACTAGATTAGCTTCCTACTATATAAAAAGAAAACCAATTAAGGAAGGCAAACCAGTTACTCTTCGGTAATGAACGTCAGTGAGATAATTGTCTGTCTACATTTAGGGCTAAGTTGAAATGAGACACTTCTGAAAGCAGCTTTCACAAATTGCTAAAATTACCCCCCCCCCCTTTAAGTCTCAGGTAGAATATTTGCCCATTATCCTCATTCTGAGTCAGTTTTGAAACGCCATACTACAGCCAAATATGGTTTGCTATATGGGCATCGTCATAGAATCGTAATGGCATAGGTGTACTATATCATCATGAATTGGGTATAATTATATAGTCACCACAAAGCAGCCTCACTGTTGCCTTTTTAAATAGTGCCACAGCAACTGGTAATTATATAGTGGAGAACAGAAAAAGTACAACACTTCACCATCTGAAAGTAAGGTTTGCATTAATGCTAGGGAAAGCCCTACTAGCTGAGACAAGATATACTATATACTGCCCTCCTTCCCTTGGTAGCTAGCCAAATGTGTCCAAAGGATCCACATCCAAGATTTGTAGGCAACAGATGATCCTGTGACTGCTTGACAGTAACAGGGATTTAGATGTATACTTGATATGAACTTGGAGGTTCAATATAACCATCATGGTTATATCTTCTGCTCTTATCTGTTTTAATTTCAGTCATTTTATATAGAGAGTCCCACTGTGTAGCAGACTGAAACTTTTCAGTCCCATGTTATCTGTCCCAACGCTTTCTGCCTAAGAAAAGGACAGTCAGCCCTGTGCAGGACAGACAGGCCCAGAACACATAGGCCAAATAAAGCAGCTTCCAGCACCTTTGGGAACATGGTGTTCAAACAGCACACATCCCCAAAGTGGCCAGAAGCCACCCTGATGCCACCTTCTGGTCCAAAGGACTGAAACAAAAAGCAATGGAAAAGATCTGGCTGCTGGCCATACAGCTTAGGATCTGTGGTAGCAACCCACTTTGGGAGTGGGCCATGCGGCTGACACAGTCCCAGCCTGATTGCAGACAGAGGCTGCTCCTGCTCCTCACCATATAACCTGGATCTCAATGGAAGTTGCTTTGCTACTTCTAATGGATTTCAAATGTTATTGTCTGCCATTTACTGTCTGTTGTCCCTAGATCCCACATGGCCAAGAAGGGGGGTGACCTCTACCTGCATTGATATCCCCACAGACCATCTTAACTGTTAGCAGGAATAACATTTTTTTTTATTCTGCATCTATTTTTACACAGCTCCTGCTCATTTCAATGGAGTGTTTGTGGAATAACTATTCAGTAGCCTTAGTCCAGAGAATGTTCACTTCTCCCTCCATCTCCCTGCCAAAAACTTTATATAAAATATTGGCCTAGATCATAGTCTGAATTAGACTAGGCCTGCTGAAACAATTGTCAAATGATGAATCAACATGTTGGTAAATATTATTTATTTAGGGGGTCTCCTCTAATCAGGACAACTAACAGGATTCACACCATCAGGGAAACTTTATAAGCATTTATCAACCACATGGAGAGCAAAGCTGATCATTTGCATTTACCCTGCTCACAACCTCTAGGTGTATGTTGGGCAAGTCCATTTGCTGGATAGTGCATATTGTCCACATGATCTGAATAAAATAATAGCAAATTATTAGATACAATTATTATTATTATTATTATTATTATTATTATTAATGTCACATGCAGGGCATATTATTGCTGTTATAGAGTGATGTACACCTAGACCCATTCTACTAAATGTGCATAAAGTCAGGGCATTATCATGGATGCAGTTTTGCTCCTACACCATGCATTCAGTGAGTATACAGATGTAGAATGGAAAATAGGATTAATCACACAACTCTGAAAAGGTTCATCCCCAAATTTCTATCAATGCAATAACTTTCAGTTGCACATTTAGAAATACAGTTTAGGCATTCTAAGAAAAAGAGTAGGCAAAGTTAACAAGGGAATATGAACACAGTAAATACAAGAGCTGTAAGTGTGAACAATTTTCATTGTCTCAGTCTCTGCAATGCTAGAAATTTGGGGACTGGAGGAAAATTTCATGGGCAAAGAATTCTTAATTTAGCCCCCCCCCCCCCCAGTTACACCTGTGCAGTAGTGCTGCTAATGGTCTCTGCAATGGGCTCTATAGCCAATACTTTTACCCCATAGTCAATAAACCAGCTTATGATTTAGGTCTGATGTTATTTTACTGCTCACTGGTTTTCTTTCTTATCTTCCTTTTCTTTCTCTTCTTCTTCTATGTTGCCTTGAGTACCTCTAAAGTAGAAAAGCAATTAAGAATCACTGGAAATATGTAAATTTTGATAAGGGGGGCAATTCTGGTAATAAATAAATAAATAGATTTCAGAAAGGATAGACACAGTTTTTGCAATAGCCTTTTAGTCAGGGATCAATGACATTTTAATGTCAGACCAGACCAAAGGGGCAGAAGATAATACGGTATGAGCTGATCAGTAAAAGGTTGCAAGAGATGAATTTTTCAATCTGAACCAAACCAAATGCTACTCTATTTCATTTGACTGTTTTCAGCACACCCAATCAATACTTCAGAATAGAGACATCAATCAATGCAGACAACTTTTTTCAATCACTTGTGCTGAGTTGTGGGGAGAAGCAAAGGTAACTTTTTTTCTTTGAACCTTAGAGGACTATGTGTGCAATACAGTTAAAAGCCAAACCTAAAAGGTACTTCGTCATACTCTGAACTTTAACAAGCAGCTCATTTCTTTGTATTTCAATCAGAACTTGAAGTTCATCCTGGATAACGAATACTAAATGCCTATATATTATATCCTCATACTTGTAGTTAATTCCTAGTTTTTTGTTTGAAAATCTATCCTTTTGGATATATTGTATTCTGATCTTCAATAAGCTTCTCAGTATGTATTGGAAGAAAGAAGAATAAAAATATTAGGAGGGAAATGGAGAAGGAGAAGCACCAGGACTGTAAGAAAGGTCATCATAAAAATAACTCAGATTATGGTCCCTTTGCCAAGGACACATTAAACAGGATCTGAAATATTTTTTGAAAAACAATAACCATAATGCTTACAAACAAGATAAGCTATAAAACAGTGACAGTAATATTCCTGGAATCATGCTGAATTGACCCGTTCAACACATACTGGCAAATATGCTGGTATAACCTACTTCACATCACAAGCTTGTATTCTTTTATTCCAGTAGCTATAAGGTTAGATAGACCTTGGTCAAGAAAACACCTAAACCTGGGGTTACCATATCAGGACTATTCCAGGCCCTAAGAGTTCAGCACTAAAATCAGAGACCCAACTATGATCCCCTGTAATGTCATAACTGCTGCCCCCTGATGCCACCAGGGTCAGCCCTGGTGTTGTAATTATACTTGATACATTCAGCATCAACTACAGTTGCACAGAATATACCATTCAAAGATAAAAGACTTTATTGCACAACCCGCCTTCTTGCTGTGATTGCAGTAATGAAAGGATGTGTAGGATAGTGCAGATAATTGGGGGGGGGGACCCTGCATGCCCTTCCCATTTGTATGTTGAGTAAAGTTGTAGTATACAATGTCTGCAACTATTGGGATAACTTAAAGAAGAAAAGGGTGCTAGTAATGACTATTCCCCTTTCCTAGCTAACTTAGGAGAGCAAGCAAGCATGCAAATGACATTTAGTGGCATTTAAAGAATAGCAGTTTCAATGAAGTTTTCATACCCAAACACACACACATATATATACTGGTCAAGTCAAAAATCCCTTTCTTTAAAAGGTCTGGGAGAAGCCCAGATTGGGTACAGGATGAGTATTGCCTGGGGACAGAGCTGTGTGATAGAATTCATCTCTGTGCATTTACATCCCATGTCTAGCATGGGAATAAAAGCCAGTACAATAATCTCCAAAGATTCAAATCCTTGCTTGGCCATAAACCTACTGGGTGATTCTGGACAAGTCACATTCTCTCTGCATCTGAGAGAAGCAAAGGTAAACTTCCCTTTGAACAAATTTTATCACAAAAACGCCATGATAGGTTCTCATGAGGGTTGCCATAAGTTGGAAATGACTTAAAGGCACACAACAACAATCCAGCTACTACTCCTGAGCCTAGTCTGCCCTTCTGGGTATCATGCACAGAATTTTTATGCATTGGATGCTTCCCTAGATTAAAGACAAGTAAAAAAAGAAAGAAAAAGGCTTTGCTTAGCCATATATATGCATGCTTGACTTGAACAGTATTTGTATGTGTGTGTTTTGGTATGAAAACTTCATTGAAATTGCTGTTCCTTAAATGCCACTAAATGTCATTTGCATGCTTGCTTGCTTTGTTTCTGCATTTTATCAATAGACCTGCCTTGGTTGCTTAGGCTACACTTCAAGAAGGTAGCTCATACTGAAAAACAAAACAGATCTATGAATAAACAGAGTCAAGATGGCTTGAACTTCACCTGATATTTTCAAAGTGCTTATTTTGATCCCTTATATCTATAGTACTGAGTTCTTGAAATGCTTTCAGACCATAAAGCATATGAGAAAATGACGTTTTGCAGTAGTAGTTATAATTTAACCATAAATTGATCATGAATGTGTTCCATAAGAAAGACGTATGCATACAACTTTACAGATGGAGTTGCTAACATCTTGGTGTGCAATATTCTTTGCTGGACCTGTAATAGTTTAAAATAAAATCCTGTTCTATTTTATCTAATGTGGATTCTAGGCTAAGGGACATAATCATTAATGAGTCACAGGAAGGTTTGTGTATTTTATTTCCCCTGTATGAAAAAGAAAGTGAAGTCTTCTGTTTTCAATTTTTATTAAATCATAAATTCTCATTACATACAAATCAGGGAACTGTGGTTGCTACTAATATTAGTTAACTGAAATAAAAAGATCAAGATATATCTAGAAGCCAGCATGGTGTAGTGATATGAGTGTTGAACTAGGACTCACGAAAGTAGGCTTGGAAACCAACTGGGTGATACAGGGCAAGTCACAATCTGAAATTGGGCAAGTCACATTGGGCAAGATGGAGCCCTGACAATTGAAGCACTGTCAAAATTCTATTATTTGCTGTGTGGATATATTCTCCTTTTGTTAACCTGATTCCCTCTTTAACATCAATAAAATGAAATATGGCTGAGACCTTAGACCTGCAAAGTTGACAGAAGGAGAGCGTACATCCAACAAAATGTAATTTTGGGAAAGGGAGCAAGACAAAGCATCAATTTCAATTTGGATTCATCTGAACCTACTGGATTGTTTGTAAATGCCAACTGAAGCTCACAAGTCCATTGTTTATCCTGGATAATGAATCCGGAAGATTAGCTCCTCTTAATGTTCCAAGGCAATATTAGTTAGAAGCTAGTTTCCCAAAGGGTTGCATTAAGCATAGAGATAAATCAACCAGGAGGCAGCATGGTGTAGTGTTGCCCTAGGACTCTGGGAGGCCAGGGTTTGAATCTCCACACAGCCATGGAAACCCACTGAGTGACCATGGGCAAGTCACAGTCTCTCAATCTCCAATGAAGGCAATATCAACTACCCTCTGAACAAATCCTGCCAAGAAAACCACATGATTGGCTTTAGGATCCCAATAAGTCAGAAATGACTTGAAGGCACAG
>NC_056525.1:35206580-35256475 GCF_019175285.1 Sceloporus undulatus | reverse complement strand
AATAATAATAATAATAATAATAATAATAATAATAATAATAATAATAATAATTTATTTATTTATAGCCCACCAGAATCAGGGCGGGTTACAACAATAAAGAAATACAATATATCAATGGGAAACTACAATACAATACAAATCAATTAAAGGTCAAACAAAGTACAAGATTGCAGAATAAATATAAAAAATACAGCAAACATAATCCAAAATTCAAATCATAGCAATGCAAAATACAAAATACATAACTTAATAATAAAGTATAACATAATATATTAATCTAACTAACAATTTCTGACTGGTAGCAAAAAAAGAAAATACAATACAGTATAAAATACAGGACAAAAATAATACAATAGCAACGGGAGACTAGTCCCTTATACTCCCATCACCATTAACTAATAATAACATTCCTCTCAATTTAAAATAAATTAAACAATTAAAACAGTTCAAAACCCAGTCAGACTTCCACAGGGCTGTAGATGTGCCAGGATGATGGTAACTGGAGCCGGCATTTGTAGAGCGCCACTCTCCATCTCTGCCACCCTCTCAACAAGTTCCAGGGAGGCCGGCTTCCCTCGGTGTCACACTGCTGGCCCTTGTTGGAGCTGGGCAGGGGGGCAGCAAACTCCATTATTATTATTAGAGACTAGGACCCGGAACAATGTATGCAAGCTCCAGCAAAAGAGATTCCACCTCAACATTAGGAGGAACTTCCTGACACTAAGGGCTGTTCGACAGTGGAACACACTCCCTCAGAGTGTAGTGGAATCTCCCTCCTTGGAGGTCTTTAAGCAGAGGCTGGATGGCCATCTGTTGGGGATGCTTTGATTTGGATTTCCTGCATGGCAGGGGGTTGGACTGGATGGCCCTTGTGGTCTCTTCCAACTCTATTATTCTATGATTCTATGATATTATTATTATTATTATTATTATTATTATTATTATTATTATTATTATTGTTTATTTTTATAGCTCTGTAAATGTACACAGCACTGTACATACAAATGATCAAATCAATAAAAATGAAACCTGCTGATGGCGCAAAATCTACAGAATACGTATAAAACAATAGGTAATAATATAAAATAGAATTGGTTAAAATAAGCAGACAACAATTAAAAACAACAATCAGATAGATAATCACAAAGTGCCTGGGAATGCTTCCCTGAACAACATAGTCTTCAACTCAGATTTAAAGGTGGTCAAAGAAGTGATGACCCATGTTCATGGTGGAAGAAGGTTCCAGGAGTGAGGGGCAGCAAATGAGAAAGGATGAATCCGGGACAGGGCAGTGGAGATCCTAGGCTGGGGCAGCAGACCTTGACTACTAGAACAGAGGGTACGGGTGGGAGTGTACAGAGAAAGCAGTTTGGATAAATAAAGAGGGCCCAGCCCATGCAGGGCTTTATAGGTCAACAACAGAAGCTTGTACTGGATACGGAAGAGAAAGGAGAACCAATGAAGGGATGATAATAAAGGAGAAACATGGTCAAAGCAGCAAGCGGATGTAATGATGCGTGCCACTGAATGCTGAATGGAAATTAAAGGACAAAGATGAGAGAGAAGAAGCCCTGCCAGAAGAAGGTTGCAGTAATCTAGTTGGGAGACCACCAGGGCATGGACCAGAGTCTTGGCAGTGGAAGTTGAGAGAAATGGATGAATTTTGGCAATGTTAT
Source organism: Sceloporus undulatus (assembly GCF_019175285.1). Classification (NCBI taxonomy): domain Eukaryota; kingdom Metazoa; phylum Chordata; class Lepidosauria; order Squamata; family Phrynosomatidae; genus Sceloporus; species Sceloporus undulatus. The sequence continues at coordinate 35,254,799 of NC_056525.1, read as the reverse complement.
AAAGAAAGCATCTACAGGCTTTGGCTGTGGCCTGGATGTGGGGGATTAAAGACAAAGAGGAATCAAAAGTGAAACCAAGACTGTGGGCTTCCTGGACTGATCAAATAGAGGTGTTGTCAATGGAAATAGAATAGGAGGACTTAGGTGGAAAGACAAGAAGCTCTGTCTTGGACATGTTGAGTTCAAACGCTCACAATACATCCAATGAGAGACAGCTGTAAGGCAAGATAAAACTTGCAGTTCAGGACTTGGAGAAAGGTCGGGGGTGGAAAGATACAGCTGAATGTCATCGGCATACAGATCATAGGAAAAACCAAAAGAGCTAATAAGTTTTCCTAGGGACAATGTGTAAAGAGAGAACAGTAGGGGACCCAAAACAGCCCTGAGAAACTCCAAGAGACAGGGGAACAGAGGACAAAGTCTGACCACCTGTGACCACTGCAAAAGATCGATCTGACAAATAAGATTTAAATCAATCAAGAACAGTGTTCGAGAACCCAAGGTCAGAAAGTATATCAACTAAAAGACAGCGATCCACGGTGTTAAAGGCTGCAGACAAATTGAGGAGAATAAGGACACAGTAAAGGCCATTCACCTTGGCCCGTAAAAGACCATTCGAGATCTTAGTGAGGGCCGTCTCTGTGGAATGCCATGGGCAAAAACCGGACTGAAAGGGATCTAGAATGGAGTTGGCTTCAAGAAACTCAAGACAGCGAGAATAAATGACCCATTCCAAAACATTAGAAAGAAAAGGATAAAGAGAAATTGGATGATAGCTGGATAAAGAAGAGGGGTCAAGAGAAGATTTTTTTTCAGAATTGGGGAAACACGAGCATGTTTAAAGCCCAAAGGAAAGGAGCCCATAGAAAGATAGAGATTAAAGATAAAGAGAAGCAATGGGAGGAAAGATGGGGCTATAGAGATTAGAAGGCATGCTATTTAACATTTACATGAAACCGCTGGGCGAGATCATCCGGAGACACGGGGCGTGGTGTTATCAATACGCTGATGACACCCAGATATGCTTCTCTGTGTCCCCGACTGATGCAGTGACTAGGGATGGCATCTCTCCTCTAAATGCTTGCTTGGAGTCGGTAATGGGCTGGATGAGGGAAAACAAACTCAGTCTGAATCCAGAGAAAATGGAAGTGCTAGTGATAGGCTCCCTGGGCCCGGGCAGTGAAATTTTTCCACCTGTCCTAAATGGGGTCACGCTCCCCCTGAAGCACTCAATTCGCAGCTTGGGAGTGCTTCTGGATTCGTCGCTCCAATTGACATCTCAAGTGGATGCGACGGTCAGAAATGCCTGTTATCAGCTTTGGCTGATAAGCCAGCTGCGACCCTACCTGGGCCGGTGGGACCTTGAAACTGTGGTACATGCTCTGGTAACCTCTCGATTGGATTTCTGTAATGTGCTCTACATGGGGCAACCCTTGTACCAAACCCAGAAGCTTCAATTAGTGCAAAATATGGCTGCTAGACTGGTCGCTGGTTGTTCCAGGGCTGACCACATAACACCTATTTTACAAGATCTCCACTGGCTGTCCATTCACTTCCGGGCACAATACAAGGTGTTGGTAATTACCTATAAAGCCCTAAATGGCTTGGGCCCAGGTTACTTGGAGGACCGCCTCTCCCCATATAATCCGCCCCGCACACTCAGGTCAGCCGGGAAGAATCTGTTGAGAGTTCCGATTGCGAAATATGTGTCTACCTCACAAAGGGCCTTTTCTATCATGGCCCCAAAATCTGGAACACTCTTCCCGATGAGCTCTGCTCCATCACCTCCCTAGATCTCTTCAAAAAGAGACTTAAGACCTTGCTTTTCCATCAAGCTTTCCCCCATGTGCTCTGATATTATGTATTTCCCCCCTTTATATGCATTTCTATCATGGATCATCAGCTTAGCTGGCTTTATTTTGGCTTATTAGCTTTTAAATTCTATCTGTAATCTACATAGTTTTAACGTTATGTATTATACTGTGATTTTATTGTTGTATTGTTGTATTTTCTTGGTTGTGTATAGAACTAAGCGGTATAGAAATAAATTTTATTATTATTATTATTTATTAAGAGGGAACTGGATCAAGAGAACAGGTTGCAGGTTTGGAAGAATTCAGCAGCTTAGAGAGTTTGCTCAAAGAAATAGGAGGAAACACAGAGAATTTTTTTAGTTGAAGGCACCAGAAGATTAGTGATAGAAGACAAATCAGGAAGAACTATCTGAGATCGGATAGTAGTGATCTTAGTAATGAGGTAGTTGGCAAAGTCGGTAGTGGATAATAATGAAGAGGCAGGGACAGAGGAAGGTGTTAGCAAGGAGTTGAAGCAGGTGAACAAATGCTGCGGGTGCCTCTCATTGGCACAGATCCATGATTTAAAGTAGTTCTCTTTTGCCATAGACATGGCCTGTGAGAAGGATAGAAGGACAAATTTATAATTAATAAATTTGGCCCATTCCCTGGACGTTCGGCCGCTCGAGAGCAGGACCGGAGGAACCTAACAATAGGAGTGAGTCAGGGCTAAGGCCTATTTGTAGAGGAAGACACGTGCACAGAAACAGGGGCAAAGCTGTCAAGAGTTGAAGAAAAGTAGAGTTAAATAAAGACATCGCTGAATCAGCAAAGTCCCCAAGAGATAGAGAAGAGAGAGATGAATCCAAAGACTGACTGAAATGGTTAAAGTTAACAGACTGAAGGTCATGAAAATAGTGTTGAGTAGTATGACGAGGAGGTGGGATATAAGTAAGAGTAAAAGAAATTAAATGATGATCACACAAAGGAAAATCAGATGCCAAGTAGTCAGAAATGACACACTTAGCAGCAAGAACTAAGTCAAGGCAGTGACCAAGAGAATGGGTTGAAGAATTGGAATGAGGTTGGAGACCAAAAGAAGCTAAAAGGGATCTGAAGTGAGAGGTTGAAGGATTCTTGGGATCATCAAGGTGGATTAAAGTCACCTAGGATCAAAGTGGGTACTGCATCCGATAGAAAAAATGTCAGCCAAGACTCAAAGTCTGGAAGGAACTGGGTAGCAGGGCCAGGAGGGGCGATAGATGACTGCCACTCTCTCCTGTAGAGGAGAAAAAGAGTCTAATGGAGTGACACTCAAACGGAGAGAAACAATAGCTAGGGGGAAAAGAAAGAACTTGAAACTGGCAGGAATTAGATAATAATATACTGACCCCTCCTCCTCGACCCTCAGGGCAGCTAGTGTGGGTGAAAGAAAGACCACCAAAGGAAAGGGTGGTGGAGGTAGCAGTATATTGGACTGGAAGGCAGGTTTCGGTAAGAGCAAGAAGATGAAATGATCTAGAAAGAAAAAGATCATGAATTACTGTCGTTTTCAGAGCAATAGAGCGACAGTTCCAAACTGAACAAAAGAATGGGAGCTGGAAGATAGGGAGGGTCGAATAGGAATCAGATTAGGAGAAATTAGCCCTCTTCCAACCACCATCTTGAGGGGGAGAGAGGCCTGGCCTGGAAGGCAAAGAGCCCTCCTCTCCAACCACCATCTTGAGGGGGAGAGAGGCCTGGCCTGGAAGACAAAGAGCCCTCCTCTCCAACCACCATCTTGAGGGGGAGAGAGGCCTTGCAATTTTTTTTTTATTGTATTGCAATTTTACTGTACACCGCTATGATCATTGCGGAATAGTGGTCTATAAATAAAAATTATTAGTATTATTATTAAATGCTTGGAGCCATGGGAAAGAAAGGTTTAAATATCCAGTAATCAACAGGAGAAAATGTAGCAATGACAAGAACAGAAAAATAAAAGCCAACAGTGCTTGATAACATTGCCTGAACACCAGCAGACATGAGGAATCTAATAGGTAAGGAAGGATGACTTTGGAAACCTCTGCCCAGCGTCCCAGCTGCTGAGGATGGTGGAAGGAGAGGTGGCTAAGAGGCCTCTGCTTGGTGTCCCACACCCTCTCACTGCTGGTCTGCTGCTCTTCCAGAAGTCCCAGTATTGAGGGGAGAGAAAAGGGGAAGTTCAGTGTCTTGGCTGGCAGGCTCTCAGCTGAGTGCTGCTTGTTGTTCCCAGAGGGAGATGGGGTGAAGGAGTGCCCTTTTAAGGCTAGAGGCTCCAGGCCACACCCTCTCACTGCCAGTCTGCTGCTCTTCCAACTCCAACTCTGACTCCCTTTCAAGCTGGTGGAGGATCACAACAACAACATACTTTAAGACTGCACATATTCCTTTTTTAGTGTCCTGTACAGTGTTCTGATGGAAGCACAATCTTTAACACTCAGTCTATCCTCGTTATTAGTTCAAACTCAGCCTTAGAGGCAAGGGTGCCAGATTTAGTTATTCTATTAGACCAACTGAAATCACTAAGGCTTAACCATAACTAATTTGAATCCCATTGATTGCAATGATTGTATGATTAACTCAGGATCTAGCCTATGCTGTTTGGCCACATGATGTCAAAATCTGGCAGAGTCTGTCATGAGATGGTTGTTTCTGTGTAACTGAAGTGGTTGTCATAATAATATAAATGTTTGGGGGTTATAGAAATCTGAAAGGTTTGGAATTGTATAGTATGGGCAGTAGAGCTGTTGGGAATGATGGTAGGTAAAGTGAGCAATTGGTGGTTCAAAGCAGAGACAATTGCCTGGCTCTGGAATGCACAGATGTCTGTGGGAGGATGTTCTCAGAGCAACATCATGGGAAAAGTAAGGGGGAAACATAAACAAAAGTGCAGGATGGGGGTTGGAATAATAAGGTAAACTAGGATGGTGTCGGGTATGTTTTAATTAATAAACTAATCAAGGTAATGCCCTTGAAACTAGAGTGTGGGGCATTATTAATTATAGATTTGTATTGGTAGATGATGGTAGTTCTGTTTGTATCTGTCCAACTGTGAATTCCTCCAGCTACTGAAATCTCCAGTTTTACAGTTTGAATATAGAAGTCTGATTGACTGAACTGTGGGGAGTAAGCAGTTTCTGGCACACATAAGCAAAGATCAAATTTGGGGAAAGAGGGCATTACATTACCTGTTTGTCACCTAGAACCATGGTTACACCTTTGTAAAGGTTTTTTTTTTGTTGTGTTTTTATTTTTTCAAAGAAACATTCTGTAATCTTGGTGTGTGTGTGTGTGTGTGTGATGTTGGCTTTAAAGTAATGGAACTAAACTGTTCTTATGGAATATATGGGTAAAACTTTTATGTATGTAGCTCTTATTGTGTTTTAAATTACAGTTGAATGTAATTCTTTGGTACCAGGAGGAGAGACTTTGAAAAAAAAGGGAGAAGAATGCACATGACACTCTCATTCTTGTTGTTTCTCCTTTCCTCTATATCTCCTAGAATGAATAGCTTTATTTCCTTGTCTCCACTTATTGAAAGTCTTGATACATTAGAAAACCAAGAAAAGGTATTTTCACTGAAATGAAGTTTACATTTGTCTTCAGAGATTGTAACTCATCAATCATTTGTTTGCTCTGCAACATAATAAAAATTCTTAAGCACATCTATTTTTATTGTGTGTACTATGATACCACATAAAAACACCAGATTTTATGCTGTCTTTTGTTTTGTAATTTAGCTGTTTGGGGCGAAGGGGCTTAATTTGCAGCAACTTCTGAAACAAATTTTTTTAATGTCTGACATAAATACTTCCAGTAACAGAAGGCACTACAGATTATTGTGTTAAGCATTTTTTTTGTTTTGTTTTGTTTCTGTTTTCTAAATAATATTCTTCTTGGAACTTTTAAATGAGATTCTCATTGGCCTGTGTACTTTCTTGTTGTAGTTGTGCCCACTACATCCTATCACTTTGAAGAAGGAAATGTCATAAACCATACTTGTTTAGTCAGTGAAGGGCTTGCAGTAAGATTCCATCTGTGCAAACCATCACCCTTACTGGCCTACTTAATAAGATTTTTTAAAATCAAAATAAGGATCCAATAACCAACACATATGGATAATATAATCAACTATTGATCTTTCAGGGCATAAACAAATGGGCAGGGTACCACAGACCAACCCTGTAGTATTCTGACTGGGTTTCCAACCTGGTTCAGTCCCCAGGCCAGGCCATACTGGCATGGTGACAAATGGGTGTTCGCAGGCCCACATGCTGCTGCACCAAAGATCTGCTGCTGACGTGCATCACTTACCTGCCACCACTGTGAAATAATTCTGAAGGGCCCTGCCACAGCCTGTAAGGATGGAAATGGGGTGCCTAGCTACACCCATGTAGCCAGGCACACCCTTCCAATGTCACTGGCCACAGTGGGGAACTTCAGAGCAGATACGATGGTGACTTCAGGTAAAGGGTGCACAGGCCCATGTCGACAGTTGGCTGTTTGCAGAGTTTCCAGGAAACTCCACCACAAACAGCTGGTCTTTTTGGACCACCTTGAAGACCCTTTGGGCCAGGATAAGTCTGGGACTGCAAGACCAGTGTGCAGACCAGACAATCCCAATCCAGGCTAATAATCCATTCAGAAAGTCACCAGGTCAAGGTGAACACAGGCCTATTGGCTCATGTGTTCAGCCCCTAATAGAGAAGAACATTAATAATAGTTTAAGGGCCAAAACAAGGTGGTTGGGGGTGTGGCGTACATACAGCGCACTCCCCCAAGCTGGCATCATGCTGCCCTGCTGACCACACAGCAGGCAACATCACAGTGTTTCTGCAGCATGGCATTTACATGTGCCACACTGCAGAAACACAGAAAAGCTGTCACCACAGTGGAAAGGGCGTCTTTTTCCACCCCAAAAAGGAGCTGCATTTTGCTGCTCCTTTTTGAACAGGAAAAATTCCAGATCAGGGTTGCCGCGTACAGTTGCCATGGCCCCAACCCAGCACTCAAAGGGACAGCCCCTTTACAGCTGTCTTTGGGGCAGAGCACCCCCAAATCAATTATTTATTTATTTAATTATTTAATTCAAAGATAGTAGGAAGTATGGATGTCACCCATACTCAACAGATGCATCTCTAAGTATTTGGTACACAGCAAAGTGGTTTCAACTGACTCAGTTGGGGGGTCCATTTGTTGTAAGCACACTTTGCTCTACTACTTCTGCTCTCAGCTGTATAGGACCAGGTGACAGTAACACAGGAGCCAGAAAACCGTCCTCAAGACTGATGAGAGGAAGGGTTTGTGTGAGACTTATGGGCTCCTGTGTGAGCTCTAAAACTTACAGAATCTGGAACTCTTGCAAGAGCCCCTCCTCTCATGAGACCTGAGATGTGCCTGATATAAGCCTGCCTTAGATGTACCAGTCTGTCTTAAGCTGACCTGACAACCCAGAAAGTTGTCTCATATTGCTCTCTGGAAAACCTAGTAACTATGAAGATTATCACACAGGGCTTTTTCCAGCTTTGTAGCATTACTCTATCATTACTGAGCAAGAACGATACACTTGTACACTTACTTTGCTTCATTAACACTTCATAAACTATTCAAGAGCAGCAAATAGTGCAACTGATTTCTACAGTTCAGCAGCCTTTAGCATTTGTTTATTGTTCTTGAGAGATGTTTACCAACTTTTTGGTTGATGGAATTCATGAGCCTCAGAAGACACCTCATTAGGATAGGAATCAATAAACTATATATAAAAAATTTTTTTTAAAGGAGACCAGTGTCTCTTTAAATACTAAACAGATGAGTTGACTGGACTGAGGATCAGTTGGAGGAGAAAGGAGAGGTCCCAGTGTTTTTTAAAATAAAATTTCAATTTTTTTAATTTTTTTAAAAAAATTAAAATAAAAAATGATTTTTTCTTTAAAAACATCACATTTTACCATTTTTAAAAAAATTAACCACATGAATCTATGCATATGTAAACACATTTATTCCATGTGTATGATGGATCCCCGATGGCACAGTGATTGAATGCCGGTACTTCAGCCACAAGGTTATGGGTTCAATCCCAGGATCTCCAAGGTTGGCTCAACCTTCCGTCCTTTTGTAGGTTGGTAAAATGAGTACCCGGCTTGTTGGAGGCAATTGGCTTACCAATTGTAAACTGCTTAGAGAGTGCTGAGTTCACTTATAAGTGGTATAGAAATGTGCATGCCATTGCTAATGCTAATGTAATTTAAAGGTTTGATTTTAATTTTGCTAGTTGTTTATGTCACAATTATTACCGTTACATTCAGTGATATATGGGAATTACAATTTAAGAGTAAATTAGTACAAAAAAACATTACTAAAGATTCTGTATGGGTGTGGTGTGGGAGGAAGTTGTGGGGGTGACACCATGAGTTACTGCACCGGATGACACAATTCCTAGTGATGTCACTTCCTATGTCGGGAATTTAAAAAAAAATACCAGGGAAAATTTACCATCTATGGCTGATTAAAAGGAAAGTGTAAGGGACAATGTGAAACATGTCATACAGGAAGCCTTATACTATCATACCTCCCAACTGTCCTGATTTGACAGGGATAGCCCAGATAGCCCTCTGTTGTCACACTATTTCAACTGATTTTGAAATTTCCCAGTTATCCCCTTTCTCTTAGCTTACCTCCATTGTTATAAACTGAATTTAACATGCCAAAATAGATCAGCAGGAGAGAGAAGGCTATTTACACTCTTGCCATTTTCGATAGGTTCAGTATAAAGCAAAATGTTGCAGCCTTTCCTAGTTTGTGTTCTTCCTCATTAATAACTTTTACCATCTTGATCACACTCTGATGTTGCTTGGCCATGTGTCCCAGTTTTCTCCTATAAGATCTACTAGCATCTGTAATTTTCACTGTGAGATTATGTATTACCTAAGCATTCCCATTGCTAGTGTTCTCAGTATGAAAACTGCATAGGGCTTCTGTTCCTTCAGTGAGGAAATTTCAGCAGGTATTGCTTAGCATTCAACCAGGTAACAAACAGCACCTACAGAAAAGCCCTCTTCTACACAGCCATTAAAAGTGTAGGGGCCCTCTCCAGTTTTCAGTCTGACAACCCTACACCATTTTGTTCTGACTGCAAAGAGGAGAAGGGAGTGTCCATATAAGTTTAATTGAAGTGGGACTTCCAACATGATTGGTACTGGAATGTTTTACAGTTATTTGCCAACAAAACAAAAACTGGTAGTACCAGGGGCTTTGGTGGATCTGTGAGGAATCCCAAGGGCCATTATAATCCCTGAGAGGGCTACATGTAGCCTTTCACACCCTTGTATACTAATTGAAGCAAGCCTGATGCCCTTTCTACCATGCTCAGAAGCCCAACAGTTGGCCCATAAGCAATTACTTCAAACTGCACACAGTAGAAACTGCAGACAGGTTTATCAAAATGATCTTTTCTCCTGAAGTTTATTACCTTGTTATAAGATTTTATGAGAAAGAAATTAAATAATGCCCACATATGTGTGCCAAATCTGACAAGAGTCCCTAATGTGCCTAGTTATTGAAAAACCATTTAGTCACTGAATACTTCCATTTACGGGAGCAATTATTCTGGTTTGCAAACTGTTTGCAAAGTTGTGATTTAAAAGTACAAGTAAAAATTCTCAGAGGTGTTAGACTTTCCCATTAATTTCATATCAATTTACATTTGTTTCCATCTGCAAATAGATCAAATGCCTGGGGACATAAACACCTAGATACTGAGAAATATATATAGTTGAAATTCACATCCAGTCATTTAATTTTAGTCCCATTACTTAGTCTTATCCATAGAAGTAAGGGTAGATTTCTGATGATGGTGTGTTACAAAGCACATACTTTAGATCCATAAAATGTAAATATAAACACAGCCACCCCAGATAATTTCATCAAATATCAGCTCTAATTCTGTAACTTACTAAAAAGGATGGTGTAGTGGCTTGAGCATCAGACTATGACTGTGGCTATCAGGGTTCAATTCCTATGGAAACCCACTGAGTGACTTTGAGCAAATCACACACTCTCAGCCCAGAAAACCCTGTGATACACAATAACAACAATATTCAGGGGTAGCCATGTTGGCCATATAGCAAAGTACAGTAACATCCAAAATTCACAAAACAGTTGTACCTTTATTAGTGCTAACCAAAAGACACAATATACATGTTGCAAGCTTTTGAAGCTCCACTGCCTTCTTCATCAAGCAAAGGTGTTAAAATCATACAGGAGAAAGTAGTAAAAAGGTGATTATGTTAGTCATAGGCCTGCATTTTGTCAAGATGTTGTGGTTGCAGTCTTGTAGGTGGTATGGATGGATATTCATGCAGGCATACACCTCCTCCTTCTGACCGTGTGGGTACTGGGAGATTCTTAAAGTCCAGGAAATAAAGTTTAAATTCTATTACTAAGATATAAAGCACTGTCTTTGAGATCCAGTTTGTCTTAAATCCTTTGTGTGGCTACAACCCCTTTGTTAGGCAGAGAACACTGAATTTCTTAGAAAGCCTCCATGTTCTGGCATCAGAAAAATATTTAGGTGTTGTTAAAGTAAAACATGCCAATGTACTCCCAATTTAAAAGAAAAAAAATTGTTTTACCTTTGTTAGAGCTAACAACCTGAAATAGTAAAGCCCCAATCCATTGGCTCTCTTTTTAGGCTTTTTTTTTTCTCCTTGAGAAATTCTGTGTTCTTTTTCTTCCTGAGAATTTCAGTGTTTTTGGCCTGATGAAGAAGCCTGTGGAGCTTCAAAAGCTTGCAACATGTATATTGTACATTTTGGCTGGCCCAATAAAGGTAACAACAACAATAGTAAGCCTTCAGTCTGCACTAGTATGAGATTTTCCATTTAGCTTTAACTTAGAAGTTATTCTCAAACGTTTACCTCTTATGCAAATAATGCAATTTATTTTTAACATAAAAGGCAGATAAAGGTGAATAACCCAAAAGCAAGACACATAAGATCACTGTACCATGTAGAACAATATCTGGAGGGCTACACAATGCCTATGCCTGATGTAGACTGCCCTGAGCTATTAGGGGCCACAGTGGAATTAATATGTAAAAAAGAAAAATAAGAATAAGAATATTAATCAATTATTCTTCCATTGTCAATAAGCATCTGGTTACTTTATTTTGTGTGTGTGTTCCTCATACTAACCATGCAAGGGAGATCAATACAATTATGTCCATTTCATCAGTAAAATGTTTCTGAATTGCAACAGCTTGCTGGTGAATATCCCCTGAGCTGGAGTGTAAATCCAGCTGTCACAGATCATAGCACAGACCATGGAACCAAACTGCTGATCTTTGCATGTGTATTTCCCATAATGCAGCACTCTCTAGATATTTTGGACTACAACCCCATCATAATGGTAGGATAGAAGTTGTAGCCCAATACATCCAAGGATGACAGGTTGCGGGATACTACTGTAAATCATGTGTACTCATGTCTGCATGCACACTCACACATGGCATACACCAAAAGCTTAGTAAGTAGGATGAATGAAAGGGACATAGAGCAGAAATACCTAGAGAAGATACAAGAGGCAGCACCATGGGGGAGATAGAGCATCGCACATGAAAGAACACAAAACACACATACACAGGGGAAACCACACAGCTAAGCACAGCAGGACACTTTGACACAGACACAAATATTCTCTTCATAAAATCTTATACACAGAGAAAGATAAGGCAGAGAATTCACTGCACCTCCTGAAGCTTCTCCTTTGCTGCTCACCTGCTGTTAGGTTTGCTGCAGTACTCACACTGTCTACTCCACTTCCCAGTTTCTACTGTTATTGTTTTTGACTACAGGGAAGCAACCTCCTGAATCTGTTTTCTTTCCAGGAGAGGTTTATGGTAATGAGAAATGGAAGTTGTTAGGCCCAATGTTGGGCTTTCACAATGTCTCCCCCCCCCTCCAGAATATGGAAGAGAGGGAGAGGGGCTAGAGTCAAGTGGATTCCAACTTTGTTGGATTTTAGTTTCTGCGTTTCCAGTACTAAGAATTCCCCTCCCAAAATGAAGATATAACAATGCTTTCAGCTTTCAAATGAAGTAGCCTTGTGCAGGGTGTTCAGTTAATTGCATAGAAACAGCCCTTCTACATTATGTTTCTACTCCATATAAAGTGATACTGAAATGAGACGTGTAGTGTGGACTGTAACTCCTGTCCTGTCATTGAGTGGGATGCAAACTCTCACAGATTTTACACTCAATTATGGACTTTTGAACAACAGCAACATGACAGAATGAAACACAGTGGTTCCATGAACAACTAATAACCAATCCAGCAGCCAGATCTATGACACTGACAGTGAAAATGCTAAATGTTGGCTCTCTCACACACAAAATCTTTTGTGAACTGCAATCAAGTATTGCATACCCTCCATAATTTCACAGATGAAAACTGGGTTATACATGACCAAACAATATAGAGTGTGTTCAAGATGGTAAAAGATATTCATGCGGAAGAACAGATAAACTAGGAGAGGATGCAGCAGGTTGCTTTTACCCGAACAGAGTGGGAAGGACAAAACTGCAAGCCCTCCTCTTCTCTCCCACCACTGAGTTAATTGAGTGAAAACCAGTTTTGCATTTTGAACACAGTTTGCACCAGTTGAAGTAAATAGAAGATGAAGGGGAAAGTTGGAGGAGAAGAGACAAACCAGGACATTTTAAAACAGCTGAAAAATGGGATGGAAGAGGATGAATCGAGACTATCCCTGCTAAAATGGGACAGTTGGAAGGTATATAATTGTATGTAGTCAGATGAAGTAAAGTCAATCTTCCAGTTCATAGATCAGTGAGCCAACTTGGCTCAGAAGCTTTTTTAAGGAATTCTGGAGACATCACCATATATATTAGGTTTACTAATGTAAGGAAACATCTTTGTAGAGATCTTTTTGCTGTTCTGTGCATCTATCAGAGCTGGTGGCACACATATTGGAGTTGCAATCCCATGTACTTTATCTTAAAGTGAGCCTCAGTGAACTCCATAGGACTTCTGAGTAAACATTTGTAAGGCTATGTTGTGGATCTTGCATATTATCCTTTCAGTTATCAGTTCAAGAGAAATGTTAGGCTTCAGCTATGTAATGGACGCAGGTATAGAAATGTCAGATTTCAGTGGCCTTGATAAAATCAGTTTAGACTATACAGAGTCAATAAAATAATCTAAATATCTAGAACACAAGCTTTCACATGATACACTTACTGATCAAGAGAGCATCGTTTATTGATCAATAACTCTCCCTCTGCCACTCAAGTACATACTATGTAGGTTTTGATACATTTCTGTTTACATAAAAGTGGATATGTACATAAACATATTGCCACACTATAAAAATGTAGCAGAGTTGTGATTTACTCCAATCTTTCATAGGCCACATTCATCCCACTAGCAAAATAGACAGAGTCATAGTCTGTTTTGTTGTGGTTATTTATTTATTTATTTGGTTTTTGTTGACTAAGGCCTCCCCTACATAGACTAAATATATCAGGAGGTCACTGTAGTTTTGGAGTAGACTATAGCTTAATCTATATCTATATCTATATCTAATCTATCTATCGAGCTATCTATCTATCTATCTATCTATCTAATCGGCTGGACTATATCCTGGCAGTTTCTGACACCAGCTGCAATATTTATTTCCACCTTTGTGTGAAGTTTGTTTAAAGGCTGAGACACAGCAGAACAACAACAAAAATGTTCTTTACTTTTCCTTTCAATCTTTATTTTTTTTTTCCTTCAGGGTATCAGTGAATTAGCACTATAAATTAAAAAAAATGTTTTTAAAAAATCAGTGGCGAAAAATTGCCTTTCAACACATAGTATCACTGCAGCAAACTATGCCCCATTTTTAAAGAATCTTTGGAGAGCCTTTGTGCAAACACAAGAAATTGGTACAGACATCCCCCCTCCGCCAAATGGAACAAGTATATATGGAGTTGACAACAATCCTAATAGGTTGCTAGGTCTGCTTTACTCATTTACTCTGGGGCAATGTATCATTGATAAGAGCCATCCCTCTGTACATGCTTAGAATATATGTAACAGGAGGGCTGTTTATACGGATCATCCTATGCAGAGGTGGTTAACAGTTAGTGCAGATGTGGATGACTAACTGCTGCAGAGGAAGATCCTCTTCTTTTAATTGTCTGTCCCACTCCAGAGGCCACTGTCAGCACACTGTACATCTATTGGGTCATGGTACATAAAGTTGTGGCTTCAGGACTAGCTCATCAGTCTGACCTAGAACTTGTACATGTTACTTTGGTTTGTTTTCTGCAGCTCCAGAGAATACGACCTAGAGCAATGGATTCAAACTACAGGAAAAGAGATTCCACCTCAACATTAGGAAGAACTTCCTGACAATAAGAGCTGTTCAACAGTGCCTCTGAATGTGGTGGGGTCTTTGGAGGTTTTTAAGAAGAGGCTGGATGGCCATCTTTGTTGGGTACTTTGATTGTGTTCCTGCATGGCGGGGGGGTAGGACTTGATAGCCCTTAAGGTCTCTTCCAACTATATGATTATACTTATTTGAGCTGCACCTCCCAGAATTACCCAACTACCATAGCCGATGTTTAGGGGGGCAGGTAGAAGTTGCCATCTAAAAAGGTAACTTTTCTAATGAGCAGCTACACTCAATAATTCCTGTTAACTCCTACTTGTTTGGGTTATACCCATTTATTCAGCAGTGTTCTACTTTCTACCACCTTAGCCTTTTCTTGATTAAGTGCCTGACAACCAAATGAAGTCCACTGCTGAGATCTGACACCATCTCAAACTCTGACCTGAGCAGTGGACAAAAAGAAGCCCATTTAAAGATTGCTTGATTCTCTTGCTGCCAGATATGGTGTGAAATGTGGTGATTTGCTTGAGACATCACAGTCATTTTTAGATGCTTAGCAGATGTTAAAGCAGCATTTATTTTAAAGTGTGTGTTTTGAGAATCAAACAACAACAGCTAGTTTACAGATAAGTGTGATTTCTTTCTGTCTTGAAAAATAACAAAACAGCAAAGTGTGAGATGTTGTCAAATCAGAATAGAGTAGCAGTGCCCCCTGCCACACATGTATGTCTGAACACTTAGCTAACAAGATTTTATTTTTATGTCACTTCTCACTTTTCAGCCAAAATACACCTCTCCAAACAATACATACAGAATTTAAAATATAGATGGAATGATAAAAGCAAAACCTTTGCTACTTATTTCATCCCTTCTTCCTTTCAAAGGGGAAAGACATTTCTTTTAAACTGCAACACCAACAGAGATCCATAGATAATTAACAAGCATCTCTAAGAACTAGACTTTCAGAGTACCTATAAACAAAGGGCCTGAACTGAAAGGCCAAAATAAAGCTGCTTTGGACACTTTGGAGGTATGCTGTTTAAATGATATATGCATTTTAAATGGCCAGAAGCTGTGCCAAAACATTGCTCCAGTGCTTAGGACCGAAGTGTGGCTTTGGCATGGCTTCTGGCCTCTTCGGATGCATGCATCATTTAATTAGCACACTTCCAAAGTGGCCCGAAGTAGCTTTAGTTTGGCCTATCTGTTCGGGCCCTAAGTGACTGTGGTAAGTCTGGGAAACAATTTGTTCTGTGATTCTTCAAGGCCTGCATGGATGGCCAAAATACCCCAAAATGAAATTGTCTGGGAAGTCTACTTCTGGTTTTCAAAAACTGAGTATTATTATTATTTTTAGTGGAACAGCAGAAACCCTAATTTTTCAGGGTCCCTGCATAGCAAAGCTTCTCCTTTGTAGATTACTTATGTGAAAAGAAAGTATAGAAGAGGACAGCTATGTGCGCCACTTTGAGATTGCTGTATGAAAGATGATATAGGCCCTGTCCAGATGGGCCATTAAGCATCTACTCAGTATGTGTTAGGGTTGCCCAGGAGCGTCTTTACACAGCCACTCCAGCGATACTAAAGAGAAAGGGGCCGAGCAGCCCCTTTCTCTTTCTCCCCGCCACTGTTGGGGTGTCCTTGGGGCATGAAGCACCAAGGATACCCCTTTCCAAGCTGTGGGGAAGCGGCCTTTTGCCACTTCCCCGAGGCCAGGAAAAGCGGCGGATTGGGGCCTCCAGGGCTGCTGCTGTGGGAGCTCAGGCCCTGATCCGTAGGGGAAAGGGGTGGGTGCAGGCCGCCCCAGACATGTAAAAAACACATAAATTCAATGTCTTTTGTGAGGGAGAAGGTTCAACCATGTCTATTTCTATACAGCGCGCCCACGCCATACGCGGGCGCGCCATACGCGGCCTTGAGTATATGCGTTCAAGCCGCGGGGCGCATGCGGGGCAGAAGGGGTGGCGCATCCCATTCAATTGAATGGGCGGGTGCGCCCGTTGCGCCCCGCACGCTCCCATGCTGCTGCGCCGCCGCACACGAGCCCCATTGTTTCCAATGGGGCTCGAGCATAGGCGGAATTCGCCTTACGTGGCGGGATCTGGAACGGATCCCCCGCGTAAGGCGAGGACAAACTGTATTTCTGAAGATCAAGGCAAATAGCAAATCTCAAGCACTGATGAAGGGCCCAACAATTAATTAATTAATTATGTTCATTTCACCACTGATTTCCCCAAGGAAGCTACCAACATATTAAAAGCAATAAAATCCACCAACAATGAAAACATCTAATCAAAACATTGAAAAATGTTTCAAAAGAAATAAAATGTATTCATACTTAAGCAGAATATTTAACTCCATAACCAGAAGAGGAGAAGAAGGGGGGGGGGGGGGGAGGAATGGATCATCTTGCCGGCACCCTGCCCACATGAGGCACACGACGATGACATGCGGGTATCCGCATGTGCAAACAGAAGCAGTGGCGTCAATGCACGTGAGCGCCATTATGGCACTTCTAAAAAGAAGCCACTCTAGGCGACTTCTTTTTAGGGCACATGTCAGTGTCGCCCTGTGGGGTTGGCGTGGCACTGACAAGGGGAAAAAATGGGCGCCATGGAGGCACCCGTCTGTATCGCCCCATGGTTACATCATCTTCATCTTCATGACGGGCAAGGATTTTACTCAACAATAATGATTTGACTCTTTTTGTCTGAAGAAATATTGGCTTATGACACAGATTTGTTTTGCAAGGTGAGTTATTAGGACGGCTGGCACCAGCACGCGTTGAACTATTTAGGATATTTTCCAGGATAGTCAAAAGAAGGTAAATCCTGGCTCCATCAAACTAGTCCTTCAACAGTTTTCTTACCACCCCAAACCCCCTTTTGTAATAAAAACAATGTTTTTTTCCTAGTTCTTCTTATGATGAATAGTCTGTCTCCATGTACCTGGAATGAATCAAGATACTAGCCAACAGGGGTGTGCTTATTCGGCTATTCCTTTCATAAAATCTTATGCTGCATTAAATTAGTTAGTCTTCAAGGTGCAGCAATATTTTTATAGTTTATTTACCTTAGTTTGTACTCAGCAACAAACTGGGTGCTTAAGATTCTATGGGGTTTTCTTTATATTTCTTTATAACACACCTTTCCCCTAGTAACCTCAAATCAATGTATATGGCTCTTTTCCTGTCTTCCTGTCATCCTCACAACAACTCTGTGAAGTAAATCAGATGGAGTGACCACCATAGGGCTGAGTGGTGACTAGTATCTGGATCTCTCAAGTTCCAACCCTATACTCCAACCACTGCCCTATTGTGGCTCTCAGTAGTGAAGAAACTTATCTATCATCCTTTAAGATGACTATTTCAAGTCATCTTTACAATGCATTTATGAGCGAGGGGATCTTGTAAAGTTTTAATTATCACCTTTAAAAAAAACTTAACAGAACTTTTCTCTATGTAGTTACTATCCAGATTTACACATTTTTCCCAGCGTTTCTTCACCCTCTGAATACCATTATTGTAGAAGTCTGCAGATTGCACCTTAAACCACTCTTCCACTTCATGAATGACGTCATTTGTATTGGCAAATCAATGACCCTGCAATGGATTTTTCATTTCTGGGCACAAGAAAAAGTCACTTGGTATGAGGTTGGGAGAATAAAGTGGATGCTGCTAAATCTCAAAGCCACATGTCCTTGCTTTGTTTACTGCAGTGCTTCTCAATTATTTTCTGTCATGCCCCCCCTAGGAAGAAGAAAACATTTTGCGCCCCCCACACGACTGTAAATAGTATCATTTGTCTATAAAATTGTTATAAGTACACCTCTGCATAACAGAGCTTTGCGCCCCCCTTTACGGAGCCTCGCGCCCCCCTGGGGGGCCCGCCCCACTATTTGAGAAACACTGGTTTACTGCAACTTGAGATGAGTGAACTGGTGCATTGTCAGCCAGGAAACGAATGCCTGTGAAGAACATACCATGGCATTTCTTTTTCAAAGCATCTCACAACTTGTCTAGGAAATTGCTGTAGTATGTGCCAGTGATGGTTTGTCCCTTTTCAAGCTAATCTGTGAGGATGACTCCACGTCAGTCCCAAAAAACTGAGAGCCAACTTTTGCACCTAGAGGGGAATTGGCATGCTTCCACTCCATGCTCATGATTTTGGTCTCTGGATCATATTGATAGATCCAAGAATCATTCATGGCTGCCAGAGAAACAAACAAACAAACAAAAAAAATCATCTTCATCCTGTTCCAACAGTGTCAACATCTGTCTTGAAAGGTCACACCATGTTTGCTCCTGGAAAGGGATTAGCAAACCTGGAATCCAGTGAGCAAACACCTTAGACATGTGCAGTTCATCATGAATAATTCTTCACATCCTACCATAACTGAGACCAGTTTCATTCATGATCATTTGGATGGTTGCTTGTCTGTCTTCCAGAATTAAACACTCCACTTTCTTCACTGTGGCCACATCATCCATCAATGATTGTCTTCCAGGTCTTGGCTCATCTGTGAGGGACATGTGACCAGTTTGGAAATTCCTTCTTCACCTCACAATAGTGTCATAGGATGGGCAATCGTTTCCATAAACTACCATCATCTCATCATGATTTTGCTGGGCACTATTGTCCTTCAAATGCAGGAACTTTATCACGCTGTGAGCCTGTCTTCTCCATTTTTCACCTTAGTCACTTCTATCACAATGGACACAAAGGACACAATGTGCTGATTTTCTCCACATCATGCATATAGGAATCAATGATGACACTGACATAATTTCATCAATATACGTACCATAATAACTTCCATGTGATAATTATTACTTTACGACACCCCCTCATAACTATAACAACACAGTATATAACAGCTCAATTAAAATTAATAAACGAATACCACAACTAAATCTATTAAAAGAGCAGAACAACAACAAAACCCATCAGTTGTTTAAAATACAGCATTTTCCTTGTGTGTTTTTTTAAAGAAAGGAAAATAATGAAAATGCCCAATAAAGGGAGGAAAATCTAATTAAAGATAAGATAATGGGTGCAATCTGAGAAAGGTCTCAGTAGAAGACTTCGCATCAAGGTAAGATGATATGGGAGACCAGGGTCGCATTCTATGAAGAGCTTGAAAGATTAAAACTGGGCTAATTATGGAAGGAAGTCAAGACAGACCAAGCCATGTAGAAGAAGGAGTGGAGCTAATATACTTGATCTTACTGTCTTCCTTATTGCTTCAGGAAAGTCACACCTGCAGAGGCATAGAGCTACTGACCTAAGGTCACTTGGTAAGTGTCATGGCAAAATGGGGACTTAAACATGGTTTTGCCTTGTTTATAGCTGACCACCTACACCATAGGTCATTAATGCTATAGTATTTTATAAATAGTGACAATCCTATGTGCATGAAGGTATCTGCATATTCCCTTGTAATACCGCCTGAAGCTATTTTGAGAATGGGGGAGGGAGAGAACACTAAAATGGTGAAGGGTCTGGAAACCATGCCCTATGAGGAATACTTAAGGGAGCTGGGGATGTTTAGCCTGGAGAAGAGAAGGTTCAGAGGTGATTTGATAGCCCTGCTTAAATATTTGAAGGGATGTCATATTGAGGAGGGAGCAAGCTTGTTTTCTGCTGCTGCAGAGAACAGGACCTGGAGCAATGGATGCAAGCTCCAGGAAAAGAGATTCCACCTCAACATTAGGAGGAACTTCCTGACAGTAAGGCCTGTTTGACAGTGGAACAAACTTCCTCCGAGTGTAGTGGAGTCTCCTTCCTTAGTGGCCTTTTAAACAGAAGTTGGATGGACATTTGTTGGGAATGCTTTGATTTAGATTTCCTGCATGGAAGGAGGTTGGACTGGATGGCCCTTGTGGTCTCTTCCAACTCTATGATTCTATGATTCTATGACAGTTTTTATTCCATTAATAATAACCTTGCTGCTCTCTCCACCCACATATGGTTGCAGTACAATCCTTTTAATGCTAAACCAGTGGTGTAAATAAGCAAATGTAATTTGTCAGGAGATTAAGGAACATGAGCTTGGATTCTGTCTTGACATAAATATCAGACAAAATATTATCAACAGATGGCACACTGATGGCACCGAAACTCTATTACAAGGGGATGTATTTCATATTTTCTATTAGGCTGAAGCCTTTTCACAGTCTGTTGGAGTCAAGCCAACTGGTTTGGCTTTGTTTCTCCTAAATAAACCCATATACAGGAACATCACCATGGGGAAAGCTAATTTCAACCAATATGTACATGAATACTGTTGTTAATCTACAATATGCAGTTCCAAGCCTAACCTGGGATATGGGATTAGGTTTCTTAATGGCAGGGAAGGCCCTCTAAACTATATAATTGTTACATACGATTAGAGTGTAATTCAGGAATAGCTTGCAAAGATTCTTGTGGTGGGAGCTAGCAATAAGTATTTAGGCATCTCAATCAATTGAGTAGATATGTTTGTGAGCATTACTTTCTCGACATAAAATTAGGTACCAGAGACAGAAATAACATGAAGGTAATGTGGATAGCTTCTTGCACTACAAAAAAGAAGAACAACTCAACATATTTCAGCAAGCTTCCCCCCCCCCAAAAAAAAACCCTAACAATATGCCCATCAGAAATGAAATAACCAGGTCAGTTTGGCCTGGAAAAGTAAACACATTCCTCCCCATTGTCTCTTACCATATATACTCATCTGTAAGTTAACATCATGTATAAGTCGAGATCAACTTTTGGGGCCAAAATTACAAATTTTGATATGACCCTTGGCTCCTAGACATTGCACTTCACACTGCAGAAATATAGCATAGTCTTATGACTTTCATTGTCACAGCTGCATCCTATGGATTTGTAGATTAGTGAGGCACTAAATCTTCCACTCAAAGAATTCTAAATATCTCACAAAACTACAAATTCCAGAATTCCATAGGTTGCAGCCATGGCGATTAAGGTGTTATATAGTATGAAAGAAACCTTAGAAGCACTCTTCCTCTTCCTCTTACCCCCTCTGTGGCCAGTCCCACCACTTATCCTCCTATTTGTTCCTCCTCCTCCTCCGCCGATGCCCCCCCTCCACGGGCTTGCCATCTACAGATGCTCAACTTCGTGGATGGCTAGTCCACGGATACAGAGGGCAGACTGTATTGTCAACAGTTTTTAATATGCCAGACTATCTGGGTTTCTATTATTTCACAAAGAATATAAAATAATCAATCTGCAATATAGAACCACAAGCAACTACCACACAGTTGTGATCATGTAAATACAGTAAAGCAGAAAGAGGCATAGGAAAGCAACCTAGAGAGTTAGGGTAATTTTTACTCATTGTTCTACAAATCTAACAGCTTGGGCTCTGCTATTTTCAGAGTATAGCCATAATAACTGCCATTCATTCTGTTAGCATAATGTGTGGAGTGAGGTTAAGGTCACATCACTGAAATGGTACCCAAAGAGATTACAAGCAGTGCTGATGCTGCAGAATTAAAACAGAAGAAATTGTAGTTTCAAAATTACCTATATCTTTTGCTTTCCTACATGTAATGCAACTAGATTTTGCTAAAGTGACCCCTGATGGTGAGTTATCCATGCCATTAATCCAATTTACTCCATGGCTCATTTCAAATACTATATCAATAGGGACAAAGGAGATTATCACATGGAGGAGCAAAGCAGATTGCTCCCATCCTTAATTCATGGTATTCACGTGATCGGGCAGGGTGTTATCACACCCACCCATGCTTATCCCATTCTTCTCCTGTCCATAAAGAATAATGGGCCTGTCATTTGGTATCAACGGAAATTTCCATTAATACCAAATTGATACCCATTACTCTTTATGGATGGGAAAAGAATGGGATAAGTGCACAGGAGTGTGATAATCTTCCCCCCAGTCATGTGAATACCATGGGTTAAGGATGGAAAAAAACCACTTTGCTCCTGTTTGATGAATCTCCAGAGCCAAGGGAATTACTTTTCTATATCAGAGTTATCCAGACTACCTATATATCCACAACTGTCTTAATTTGGCAAATACAGTCCCAATTATTCCTCTGTTATCCCATGTTTTAGCTGATTTTTAAATGTCCCAGTTTTTCTTTCCTCCTACCTTCTCCCTTTCTCTTCAGCTTACTTCAATTGCTGAAAACTAAATACAAAAGTAGTTTTCACGCAATTAACTTAGCAAGGGGCAGATGTCAGGAGTCTTGTCCTTCTTAGTAGGCTTGTTTATTCATTTCATTTATATATGCCACTTTTCTCCCAGAGTGGGACCAAGGTAGATGAAAAAAGGAACCAATAGAAACTCAACAATAAATGTTTAAACAATTAAAATCATCACAGTAAATCAGTATGAAAATATTTATAAGGCATACAAAAGTTGAAAACTAAAGAACTCCAATAAAAAGCCTTCCTGCAAGTCATTACATATTAAAAGGCATTTGCCTGCAGCTGAAAGGAGAGCAGGGAAGGGGCTAGTCTATCTTCCCATGGAAGGACATTCCAGAGGGTGGGAGCAGCCACTGAGAAGGCTCTATCTTGTATCCTTCACAGCAAGCCTATGACTGTGACGGGAGTGAGAGAAAACCCTCCCCTTTAGAATTTAAGATTCTGTCAGGTTCATATAGGGAGACACAGTATTTCAAACAGTCTGAACCAAAACCATATCAAGTTTTACATGTGCCCAGAAACAAACTGGTAGCCAGTGAAGCTTAGGCAAAAGCAAACTGCAGCAGCTTGTCCCCACTTTTGTGTTCTTCATCACAAATAACTTGCCATCTTCACCGTACTGTGAATTTATTTGGCTACATATGCCCCAGTTTTCATCTACAAAATGTAGATGAATGCCCATTGCATTTCATTCCAACATGCAGCAGAGATGGCCAAGATGGTCTCAGGAGCCATGAGAAGGGGGAAGCGTTTTCAGACACACACAAAAAGACAGACTAGACCACCTATAACTAACACACCCTATTTTCTTTTTGGCAAAACAGCTATCAAAATGAACTGCTCACTTGTTTACAAAGAACTAGAAATTTACTTCTACCATGCAGCTGAGTGGCTACTGACAGGTTGGAAGGCTCTTCTTCTCTGTTGGGTGTAGACCAAGGCTCCTTGCTCCCAACATCAGAAAAATCCAAACATAGTTTTCAAATACAGTGAGTGAACAAACTCTAAGCTGGCTCTTTTTTTGCTTATTTATGTGCCTGTTGTTTTCCCCACTTTCTGTTACAGTCAGTTAAGCCCAGGTTTCCTTGGCAACCTGAATGAGAAAGTACTGCTACTTGCAGTTAGACCAGCAGGGTAGGACCTCAGAGATACTCCCTATACAAAAGAAGCATGTGCTGGCTTTCTGCCACTACCCCTTCCTGAGCTCTAAGTCTTGACCACTCCTGCAGAAAAAGAAGCCCTGAGCTCCAGAGCAAGAAAAAATCTGGAAGGCTAGCTTTAAAGATATTCTGAACTGGTCACAAGGAAAGGTGGGGTCCTTATCAATCTATACAGATGAAGAACAATTTAGCAAGTAGAAGGGGAGAAAAGATAGGAAATCTCAATCAAACATATCCTCTTGATTTCCCTTGTTGTAGCTGTGGTCTAGGAAAACTGAGAACTAAGACATTGCCTGTGGGAAATATTTTTCTTTCAGTTCAGTGATTTTTATCATGGGATAGGTGGAAACATTAAAAGAGGTACACAACAGGTTTATTAAAAGAAAAATCTAGAAGTAAATCTATACTACACATAGTACACAGTTTGACATCTCATGAACACTCTTATGAAATTCTTGGATTTATAGTTTGGTTGAGTAATTTTGTGCTAGAGGCTAGTGTCATAGTTTGGGAAAGTTCCAAGGGTTCTCTAACAGAGAAATCTAAGTACTTCACTAAACTGCAAATTCCAAAATTCTATAGAATGGAGCTACAACGGTTCAAGTGATGTCAAACTATAGAGCTTTTTTTTTGGGGGGGGGGGGTATGTTGAGTAAAAGGAAGAACAAGGAAATGATATGGCCACTGCATTGGAATAAAATCACGATATGAGTTAGAAAGAAACACTATTAGCCTCAACTGGTTTTCCCATCTACAATTAAAAAAAAAAAAACCCAACTTGAGGAAGACCATTTAAGAGTGGGATTAGAAGTAGAACTCAATGAACTAGATAAAATTTTCTGGTTAAAAGATAAATAAAAAGTAGCCAAACTGTATAAATTATTGTTAAAGAGAGATTTGGAACGTGAAATGATAAAGGAGCTTATCACTCAGCATTTTAAACTGGCTTCAGCCTCCTGGGCTGGAGCCATAAAGCTTTCCAGTTTCTAAAAAGTGGTGGTGTAGCAGAGCTTGGACCCGGCTGAGACCTGGTTTGATGGCAATAATCCCCAGCTCCATCCCACATCCCAACCCCAACCTGAGAGGCTGAAGCCAGTTTAAAATGCTGAGCTATAAGCCCCAAAACCAACAATGACAAAATGGGCACAAGACTTTGGACATAACATAATGTTGGACATGGGGGGAAAGGCATGGATATTTACAAATAAATTCACTGTTTCACAAAATCTGAAAGAGAACTGTTTTAAGATAATGAACGGGTGGTACCTTACACCATGGTTATTAAACAAGATCTATAAAATTGGAGATAAGAAATGTTGGAAGTGTGTGTGATAGGTACATTATTCCATATGTGGTAGAACTGTTCAAAGGTTAAAAAGTTTGGGGCAAACTTCCACATTACTATTTAAAATATGCTGAGGAATCCAGTATACATTTTTTCCAGAGTTATATCTTTTGAACATGACTGCTACATTAAAAAAAAGGAGGACAAGGATAAATTTTGGAGGATTTTGTTATATCTGATAACTGCAGCAAGAATAATGATAGCTAAAAAGTGAAGGGATAAAAAAAAATCACATGTTCAAGATTGGTTTGCAGAAATTCAAGAGATGATGGAAATAGATAGTTTATCAAATCTAATAAACAAGAAATTACCAGATATAGTGGAAAGAGAGTGGCAACCTTTCATGCAGTATTTATATAAATATTGACATTATGTATATTGATAAAGATAATGTAATAGATGATATAACTATATATAAAAGAGATAAGTAAGAGGAAACATACGAGCATGTCAGTTAAGAATTAGATAGGAGTTAGCCAAGAGTAAAGAGAACAAGAAGCAAACCTAAATATGTTTGGGATTATTATATATACGTTTCCTTGAATTAAATAGATATTTATTTGTTTTTGAATTATTTGTCAATCAAGATTTACAGAAACATTGCGTTTGATATGAGATTAATTAAGACTAGGAGAGATGGCCACAGAAAGATCAAAGATCAGGAATTAAAAATTGGAAATAAGAATATATAAGAAGCATGTTGTAGAAGGAGAAAGAGATGGAAAAGAATATACAAGATTACTATTGTATATGTAAGATTGTAAGTGGTAATGGTAATAAAATTTATTCGGTCTTTGACCAGTATAAAAACAAAACCACACAAACAGCGTATCAGTATAACAGTAACAGGTTAAAATATAAACTGATAGTAGACTATACATATACAATATCCAAACAGATCTTTCTACACGGTAATAAAATGACCATTTGTCAGTTGAGGGCGCAGTTTACAAACAATGTAACAAAATTTAGCCACCTTATGGGATACTGTAGAATCATTGTTATCCAATAGGAGGCATAAATAGAAGGAGTCAGTTTTACCTGGGAATTTACTCAGTAGTGGGCTAATCAGTTGGTGATGAATGTCCCTATAGAATTGACAATAAAGGAGAACATGCTCATTGGTTTCAACAGCGCCCGAACCACATGGACAAAAACAAAGTTCAAAAGGTGTTTTTTTGAATCTACCTTCCAACATGGCCATGGGCAACACATTGAAACGTGCCAGAGTTAAAGCCCTTCTAAACTTCGGGAGGGTAACATGGAACAGACATGGAGCTGGGGAGGGGACCAAAGCTTGAACACTGAACGTGGCATATTGTGGGAGGGAAGCGAAGTCCATGTATCTTTCTACTTCTAGGATTTTTTGTTTAATAATAGATTTAGCTCTATTGGCGTCAAGCTTTAGAATTTCATTTTTGTTGAGACCTAGCTCATCTAATTTCTTGAGAAGAGAAATTTCCCAAGAGGATTTAAAAGAATCCAGAAAAACTAAATTTGTCAGACCTCCAGAAATTTTATGCAATTTTTGCCAATAGGTAAGTATACTGATCCACAGACTAGATTCTATTTTAATAGTCCCAGCCTCCCTTCTAAGAACAGCATTCGGAACACAATGGGCGACCTGAAAGATTCTCCTAAGGAACTTAGTTTGCACATGTTCGATTACATTGATGTTACTATATGGTCCCAGTTGGGCTCTGTATAGAAGTTGAGGGTGAACCTTGGCATTAAACAGTTTGATTGCGGCCGGAATAAACTGAGCACCTTTAGTGAAAAAAAAATCTTAGGATAGCCGTTATGGTTCTTTGGGCATTACTGATGACAAGTTCTGAATGGGCTGTTCTCCTACCAGAGGTATGAAATACAATCCCTAGATATTTGAAAGTCTTAACCTGCTCTATGTGTTATCTATCAAGTGTCCATTGTCTCAATTTGGGGCGGTGAGCAAAAGTAAGAATCTTAGTCTTAGAAGAGTTAATTATCAATTTCTCCTCTTTGCAAAACAAAGCAAGAGAGTTTAGGACTCTTTTAAGTCCAATGGGGGATAATGAGAGGATAACAACATCGTCCGCAGAGAGCAATGAGTTGATATGCTTATTAGCCAACTTTGGAGGATGAAAAGAAAGATTATTCAAAGCAGAAACAAGGGAATTAATGTAAAAATTAAATAAAGTGGGGGCCAGGACACATCCTTGCCTTACATCCGTCTTAACAGGAATTGTCTTGGAAATATGTCCTTGGGGACTGCATCTAACCTTGATATTAGAATTCTCATGGATCTTAATAAGAAACAAGAGGAGTTGTTTATCTATATTAGTGCACAATAGTTTCCCCCACAATCTAGATCTATTAACTGAATCAAAGGCGGACTTAAAATCTATAAATGCCGCATATAGTGGTTGACCATAATAGAGGTATTTTTCAACAAGATGTTGCAATATCATTGCATGGTCAATAGTGGATCGTCCAAGCCGAAAGCCTGCCTATTCAGCCAACAGAATATCCTCGGACTCAAGAAAAAGGGCGCCATGATAGACTCTTGGAATAAACTAATTATGTCAGCTAGTGCAAACAATCCCAATTTATTTTGGAAAGAGGTTGCTCCTTCATTTATTAAGAATTCAGACAATTATACAGCCCAGATCCCAGCCCACATATGGGAAAGTCACTTTGTCAATCTTTATGATTCTGATGAAAATACTTCAAACTCATTAGCAGCTGATCTTATGATAGAGGTTTCATCTCTTCCCCTTTGGCCTCCGGTTTCGCACTCAGAGATAAAGAGTCTTATCACCCAACTCAAACCAGCTCATGCCCCAGGTGCTGATTTTATAACTGGTGAAGTACTCAAAAATAATCTTGATTGGTGGGTTCCGGTCCTCTCTAAATTATTTACTGCCATTGATAGATCTGCTTCCATTCCAAAAGACTGGGGCTTGGCCATCATAATCCCGATATATAAAAAAGGTAATAGAACTGATCCCTCTAATTTTTGACCAATTAGTCTCTTGAGTTTAGTGATTGTAAGTGTATTATTTTGTATTTTGCTTGTATATTCTAAACAAAAAAATTTAAAAAAAATAAATTTAGGTGAACTACATCCAAAAGTATTAAAAGAACTGGCAAAAGTAATGTCAGAACTACTCTCAATGATATTTTAGGATTGCTGGAGAAATGGAGTGGTCCCAGCAGACTGGAAGAGGGAAAATGTTGTCCTCATCTTCCAAAAAAAAGGGGGGAGGGGAAAAAAAAGAAAAAAAGACCTAAATAATTACTACTCAATCAGCCCGACATCAATACCAGAAACGATTCTGGAGCCGATCATTAAAGCAGACACTTTGTAAGCACTTAGAAAGGAATACTGTGATTACTAAAAGTCAGTATGGCTTTCTCAAAAGCAAGTTATGACAGACTAATCTGAATTCTTTTTTGATAGAGTCACAACCTTGGTAGATGAAGTAAATGCTACCTGGATTTCAGCAAGGCATTTGACAAGGTCCACCATGATATCCTTGCCAAAAAAAAAAAACCCTAGTAAAGTGGATTAGACAGTGCAATTGGTAAGTGGATTTGTAATTGATTGATCGACTGAACTCAAATTACTCAGCAATGACATTTCCTCATCGTGGAAAGAATTGACTAGCAGAGTGCTACAGGGTTCTGTCCTGGGCCCAGTGCTATTCAATATCTTTATCAATGACCTGGATCATGGAATAAAGGGCATGTTCACCAACTTTGTAGATGACACCAAATTAGGAGGGGTAGCACTTTGTCTGTACTTTAAGTAGAATTCAGCACTAGACATCCCAATGAAAACTGTTTGGGATGCCAGCAAGGTAGTCATTAGAGCCCATTTTTTAAATAAAAAAAACCAGAATGCAGAATTAAAGAAAAAGAACATAGAACAATTTAAAAAAACAATTAAAAAAAGAGTTTCAGAAAAGGGATCAGGAATTAGAAACCTGTATGAACTATAACTGAAAACATAAAAACTGAAATTAGAATACTTCAAAAACAACTAGATTTAGACATGACATTGGAAATAGAGAAAAATTAAGAACTGGCCATCAGAAATACTTTGAATAACCCACCCTACCCAAAATGGTTGGCTCATAAATTTTAAAAGGAAAAGTAAAGAAATTGATTTTACTGAATAAAAGAGATGACAAAATCTATACAGACCAAAAAGCAATAAAAATAAATTTTCATAAGTATTATGTAAATTAGTTTTTTTGTGGGTTTTTCGGGCTATGTGCACATGTTCTAGAAGAGTTTATTCCTGATGTTTCACTGGCATCTGTGGCTGGCATCTTCAAAGAATGCTGACCAGGAAGAGAGAGAGAGAGAGAGAGAGAGAGAGAGAGAGAGAGAGTATGTGTGTGTATGTGTGTGTGTGTGTGTGTGTGTGTACTGTGTGATCCTAGGTGAGGAGGAGTGATTCCCATGTTAAGGATGCTGGCCATGAAAGCCTTCAACTTCACATTATGAAAATTTGTTCAATGATAAAGTTGCAATGGAAGATAAAATGAAACCGCTGGCTGAGATCATCCGGAGACGTGGGGTGAGGTGTTATCAGTACGCTGATGACACCCAAATATATTTCTCTATGTCTCAGACTGATGCAGTGACTAAGGCTGGTGTCTCTCCTCTGAATGACTGTCTTAATTCAGTAATGGACAGGATGAGGGAAAACAAACTCAAGTTGAATCCAGGTATGACGGAGGTACTTGCAATAGGGACTCCTAATCCGGGAATGGAGTTATGCCAGCCAGTTCTGGATGGGGTCACACTTCCCCTGAAGGACTCTGTCTGTAGCTTGGGGGTACTCCTAGACCCATCACTTCAACTGACTGCTCAGTTAGATGCGATGGTCAGGAGAACTTGGTATCAGCTTTGGTGATACACCAGCTGTGCCCCTTCCTGGAGTCAAGAGACCTTGAAACAGTAGTACATGCGCTGGTAACCTCTCGACTCAACTTCTGCAATGCACTCTACATGGGGCTACCCTTGAACCAAGTTCAGAAACTTCAATTGGTACAAAACATGGCAGCCAGGCTGGTCACGGTCACATCCAGAACTGCCCATATTACACTGTTTCTAAAATATCTCCACTGGCTGCCAATCAGCTTCTGGGCAAGGTACAAAGTGTTGGTTCTAACCTTTAAAGCCCTACATGGCCTGGGTCCTGACTATTTGCGGGAGCACCTCCTTCCATACAATCCACCCCGCACACTTGAGTCCTCTGCGAAGAATCTGCCACAACCTAAGAAGACCAGACTTTCAGTGTTGACCCAGAGGACCTTCTCATCAGCCACTCCCAGGCTCTGGAATGACCTTCCAGACGAGTTCCACCATATTACTACCTTGGAAGCCTTTTAAAAGGCTATTAAGACGGATCTCTTCCGCCAGACCTTCCCAGAATAGACTGGATCCATTAGTTCCATTAGACTTACCTCCCTCCTCTATTGACACCTCTATTGATACCGACACCAGAATTGACTGATACCATCACCCCCGTCCCCCCCAGAGGACGATTCATTTCTTGCGCTAATCTGCCTGAAATTTTTATGTATTCCAATTGGATAGTTTTAAATTTGTTTTTATCACTGGGGGAGGGTTGGGTTGGGGGGGGTTAAATTGTAATTTTTAATTGTTTGATGTTTTATTTATACTGTTGGAATCCACTTTGATTCTTTTGTGAAAAAGCAGAATACAAATAAGTATTATTATTATTATTATTATTATTATTATTATTATTATTAAAATGGGGGAATTAAAAACATACCTAGATAAACAGGACATTGGTAAAATCTCAGAAAAACAGAAAAAAATTGTTAAAATCCCCAATTACAGTTGTGGAGATTGCCAAAGCAAAACAAAATTGCCAGTCAGGGAAGGCATCTGGGCCTGATGGCAATATATTACAAGAAACCACCAGATGAAATCTTATTGCCTTTACAACAAACATTTAAATGATGCATTGAAATGAAAGAAGATAGATTCTTGGAGTAATGAAAACATTTTATTATCTCAAATGTGTATGTGGGGGGGGGGGGGGGGGGGGGGGGGCTGTCCACAAGCCAGGAAATTTTGGTCCAAAATAATAAGTTGATCAACCAGATATTAAGAATCAATTTTCCAGTGTACTCAGATTTATATCTCTTAAATATGATACATATAATAGACCAAAATGAAGAAAGACAATATTGGAAAATATTGCTATACATGATCACCTCAGCCCCTATACTGTTTTCTAAGAATTGGAAAGCTGAGAGTCCGACAAAAGACGACTGGTTGATAAAACTAACTGATAGGTTAGAAATGGATAAATCACTTGTCCAATTAATGTTAAGTTATTGAAAAATACTGAAGAGGATTGGTATCTGATACTAAGGAATTAGAAAGGGGACAGGCCTTGATAATATAGTATAAATGCTTATAACAACAGAAAACTAGCCACCATATATGATTGAACAGAAGGAAAGATTCCAAACCAGTAATATTGATTATAGGCTAGAAAAAGCCAGTTAAATAATGCAAGACGTATTGAGAATTCTATGAAACTGAAGGATTTATTTTTATATAAAATATTAAATTAATGAAGAATTGCAGAAATCTAGATAGCAGTTTAAACAAGAAAGGAAGTTGAGAAGGATGTCTTATTGAGGAGGGAGCAAGCTTGTTTTCTGCTGCTCCAGAGAACAGGACCCGGAACAATGGATGCAAGTTACAGGAAAAGAGATTCCACCTCAACATTAGGACTTATCCCAAAAGAAGACAAAGACAGTTCTTCGGTAGAGAACTACAGACCAATCTCTCTACTTAACATAGATTATAAAATCTATGCGTATATTCTGGCAGAGCGAC
The DNA here is from genome assembly GCF_019175285.1 of Sceloporus undulatus. Lineage (NCBI taxonomy): Eukaryota > Metazoa > Chordata > Lepidosauria > Squamata > Phrynosomatidae > Sceloporus > Sceloporus undulatus. The sequence continues at coordinate 35,223,034 of NC_056525.1, read as the reverse complement.
TGAAGAAAGTGTTAATAAACCAAATAGATCAAGATCAATCCGGTTTTCTGCCCGCAAGACATCTAAAGCAGAACATCAGAACTGTACTAAATCTAGTTGAATTCTTTGAAAAAAACATTCAAAGGAAGCTCGGAATGTTATTCATTGGTGCATTCAAGGCTTTTGACAGCCTAAACTGGGACTACATGCTGAGGACTCTAAAAACCTCAGAGTGGGAGAGAGATATTTAAGTTGGATAAAAAGCATATATACCAGCCAAACTGCGAGACTAATAATTAACGGAGAGCGAATGCAACAATTTAACATTCAAAGGGGAACAAGACAGGGATGCCCGCTGTCTCCTTTATTGTTTATAACTGTAATGGAAGATTTAAACAACAGAATTAGGAAAGACCCAGAAATCCTCGGTGTGAAAATTAAGAAATTTGAGTTCAAACTAAAAACATACGCAGACGACCTAGTGGTATTTTTAGAAAACCCAAACTCGTGCATACATAAAGTAATAGAGGTCATTGAGAATTTCGGATTAGTTTCTGGACTCAAAATAAACGTGCAAAAATCTGTTATAATAACAAAAAATCTATCACCCAAAGAGAAGAGTGAATTACAGATCATTACAAATTGTAAGGTCGTAAAAAAACCTAAATACTTAGGTATCTGGATATCAAACAGAAATATTGATTTATTTGAAAATAACTACAATCATATTTGGAAGAAAATAAGGCAGGACCTTCAGAAATGGTCAAAACTAAACCTCTCCTTCTCTGAAATGACTGTTCTACCCAGGCTTAACTATCTGTTTACCAATATCCCAATAATCTCTAATTTGAAAAAACTTGAAGAGTGGAACAAGGAAATAAGGAAATTCATATGGGCAGGAAAAAAACCTTGGGTTAAATGGAAAACATTGATTGACCTCAACATGAATGGAGGATTTGACCTGCCAGACTTACATATATATTTTGAAGCAAATTGCCTTACTTGGGCAAGGGAATGGGTAAACTTGACAGATGAAAAACTGCTTGCTTTAGAAGGCTTTAATAACCGCTATGGCTGGCATGCCTATTTATGTTACGACAAACATAAAGTTAACAGGGAGTTTGAACATCATTTTGTGCGAAAAGCAATTCTTAATGTTTGGCTCAAGGTAAAACATCTCTTTTATGTTAAAATACCAGGATGGGTTTCACCCCACGAGGCGTTTTGTAATAGAACTCAGATCTCCAGTTGGCTGAGGTATGAAGATCTACTCTCAAAAGATAATTTGAATAACTTCATGTTTAAGAAACTAGAGAACATTAAGAACATGGATATCCAAAAGCATTCGTTTCTTTATCAACAATTAGCAGAAAGATTTAAAAATGATTCTTTAATGGAAAAATTTGAAATTAAAAATACTGAATTGGATATCGTGCTACGAAAAGAACAAAATAAATTAACATCTAAATTTTATAAAGTTTTGCTACAAAGGAAAGTGGAAGAAAATGTGATAAAGGACTCGATGATACAGTGGGCCAGAGATCTAGGGAAGACAATTGAACTGAAAAGCTGGCATTACGCCAGAGAAAAAACACGAAAGTTCACTGCTTGTCAAAATTTACAAAAAAAACTACAAAAAAATGGAGTCAAGATGGTACCTGACGCCTGTCAGACTTGCTAAAATTCATAGGGACAGCAGTAGTCAATGTTGGAAGTGTGCAAATACAAAAGGCTCCTGGTTCCATGTATGGTGGGAATGCCCCAAGGTAAAGAAATACTGGAGCCAGATTCATGCATGCATAACTAAAAATCTTGGGATAAATTTCGATTTGACTCCTGAAATCTATTTGCTTAACATGACTAATAGAATCCCTTGGGAAACAGAGAAAAAACATTGGCGTAAAATCCTATACATGGTCTCAGCAGGGAGGTTATTGCTGGCACAATATTGGAAAAGCAATGAAATACCATCAATAGACGAGTGGCTACTGAAGATATACGACATGATGGAAATGGACAGATTAACTAGAATTATTCAGGGAATAGATGAGGAAGAAGTGGAAAGGGAATGGGAGTCACTAAAAAACTTTTGTGACGACAGATGGAAAGGCATGTAAATCATCGCGTATTTAATTGATATTATTAAGCAACCTCATTTAACAAATAGAAAATAGGGTGTTATAATATAAGTAATATATATTAATAGAAGAAACATGAAGTGCTATAAGGTAACTATTATATGGAGAGTAATAAACACAGAAGCAAATGTTGTACAACAGGAAGTTTATTTGTCATCAAGATTTTTGAAGATACAGGATCATTATATGTAATAGTTCTGAGTTGAGATGCTTCCGACTAATTTATGTTGATCGTGTTGAATGTTGTATATCTTCATATTTTAAGCAATAAAATTAAAAAAAAACATTAGGAAGAATTTCCTGACAGTAAGGGCTGTTTGACAGTGGAACACACTCCCTCGGAGTGGAGTCTCCTTCTTTGGAGGTCTTTAAGCAGAGGCTGGATGGCCATCTGTCGGGGATGCTTTGATTTGGATTTCCTGCATGGCAGGGAGTTGGACTGGATGGCCCTAGTGGTCTCTTCCAACTCTATGATTCTATGATTCTATGATTCTAACTACAGACAGAAATTTATAAAACATTTTTAGGATAAATGGTACAAAATCAAGAGATAATATTATGTCTGATGCAATTTGAATGTTTTTACTAAATTTTGTTTTATATTACTATTATTGTGAGAGTATTTAGACATAGCACTGTACTTAATAAACTCTTTGAATAAATAATGATTTTAAAAAGTGTTGAATAAGAAACACCAATGCTACTTTCCAACTACTAAAGTTGATTTTTCTGAACATTATTTTTAAATGCAGGAACTAAAAAAGTTCAAAGATTTGAATAATAAAAGAGAAAAATTGGTGGCAAATATATACACACATGTACAGTATATATAGTGGTCTTAACTAATGTAAAGGAAGGGTAAGAAGGAGTCTCCCAATCACAGCTGTTTAAAAAACAATAGCTTTACTATTTTTTTTCTTGTGAGATTTGTGAGGAAGTAAATATGGTGGTAAAATGAGTCGTCAGTAGACCAGGTATATGCTCATAATGGTGTTATCTGGAGAGCGAGGAAAATATATTGGTTCATAAATATATATGGTATTAAATCCAGCAAGTGCTCTTTTAATCTGTGTATGTTTGGCAGGACATGGGGCAAAAGGCACAATTGCCCCCAAGGACTTCTTTCATTTCTTTTCATCTCTGGAATAACACAAAATATAATAGAAAGCAGCAGCAGCTTGATGTCATAAGAGAATGTAAGTGCAGTAATAGTATTCTGTTCTCTTCCTTTCTCACATATTTGTGCATGTGTGTTTGTGTGTGTGTGTGTGTGTGTGTGTGTGAGAGAGAGAGAGAGAGAGAGAGAGAGAGAGGTATATAAAGACAGAATGTACTGTGAAATATAATCAGAATATAAATAGAGATTCATACACATCCTGCTTACAAACAAGATTATTGCCTTTGGACAATATGACACCATTGACAATTTGATCACTGGAAATCAGCTAATAATACTGTCACAATGCATGTGGACTGTAGAAGATGAAGAGGAGAAGTGCTTTTCCACAAAATACACTGAGTTGTATACTCTTTGCAGAAACATCATTTAGGAGATTGATTCTCTTAACTCAGGTGAGTATGCTGGAGAAGAAACAAGAGGCATGATCCATATAACTGTTTATTTCCACTTGTTCATAATGTGACTATTTACATACAGCTTTTTGCTAGATGCAATTCTAGTGCAATAAATTTAAAGAATAGGGTTATTTAACAGATAGTCAATCACTAGCCCCTTGTCAGAGTTGCCAAAGCTCCCCCCTCCCCCCAAAAAAGAAATCTGTTTTCCTGAAGATGATCATTGGATTGTGTCTAGATTCCATTTTTTAATAGTACCTCAGAGCATATTTGACAATTTCTTAGTTTTAAGTATGGAGAAAGCATATAATGTTGTCTGCCTTCTGCTGCTGAACTACAGTAATAATTTTCAAAATATGATTGGGGGATTATTCCAAGAAAAAAGTTGAACTTTAACATGAAAAACTTAGCCACAATCTTGAATGCAGCCACAGTCTCTGAGTATGGTCCAAAACACGCTGCAGAAATAATTCAGTTTGAGACTGCTGTGGCTTGTTGCTAGTGTATCCTGGGAATTTGTAGTTTATTGTGACACCAGAGCTTTCTGACAGAGAAAGCTAAATGTCTCACAAAACTATAGTTCCTAGAATTCCCTAGCACTGAGCCAAGGCAGTTAAAGCGATTTCAAAATGGATAATTTCTGCAGTATGTTTTGGACCTATGTGCCTTTCCAAATAAGGTTTAGAAACTTGGGGTTTAGAATGCTGTAGTAGCCTTTTTCTGTTGGTGTTCACTCTGAGGATTCAGTGAACACTAACTCTGTGGATATAAAACTACCAATAGCTCTATCTTTAATAAGGCTACCAGTTTAGAATTGTCCTAGGCTCTTAGGTTTCCAGCCAGATCCTAAGGGTTAGTGGTGGCCTTAGTGATGGCCTTAAGTATTAATGCATTAAGACTCAACCTACATTGCTCACAGTTTGTCATTCAAGCACACACACACACACACACACACACACACACTGGGGGAACATATTTTCCTCTTTGTAAATTAAGAGAAAAATCTTATCTAAAGGGGCTGTTCCCTGATCAAGATGAAATGAGGCAGTTGTTTGGGAATTAGGGAGCTGGGGTAAGGAACATTTAATCTAGTCTTCCTGCTACTAGCCAAAAGGTGGATATAGAGCAGATTGGAAGGGGAGCACTGTTGCCCCAAGATCTAGGAGGGAAAGAGGAAGCTAACTAAAAAAAATACATGGAACCCTCTCCCCAAGAGTCTTTGCAAGTTGCAGAAACAAATCAAGTAAGCCTTGCAAATTGTAGTAGACTGCTGTTCTACTAGCTGATCTGTTCAGTTCAGTTCATATTTATTACAGTCATAGACCAGCACAAAGCTGATTTGGAGATTTGCACATAACCCCTTCCTGTTGTCAAGAGCTGAGTTCATCAAAACTGGAAAATTTGTGCCCTCATCTACCAGCTGGAGATGATTCATGGAAATTGCAGACTCAGGGTCAGGTCATGGATCTGGCAATCCTGATCCTTAATAGTAGTAGTCACAGGGAGGCTTCAAAACTGGACAAGACCTCTGTATTATTTAGTGAGGCCTTAGGACCAGATCCTGAATTTATATCCATTTGGGGGTATTTTCAATTCCAATGAGGGTGAGGCTATGCTGGAATACGTCTGAAGAAAACCTGAGGAGAAGCTATTCTACTCCACTGTCACCCTGGTTGTTCATGTTCTATGAGGGTTCCAAATGGAACCAGTCATGGAGCCATCCTTGATTATCCATGAAAACATTAATGAATTACCAATTCATGAGTCCATCCACATTGCCCTCCATAATTTGAGTTCGGTTGTGATCACCTTGTTTCAGCACATACAGTCTTCAGCTTTCCTTTCTGTCAAGCAAAATAACTGTAATAGAAGAGGAGAGAGACCAAGCCGGTGGTGGTAAAAGCAGAACAACCATCTTTACATTCTAGGGTTCTCAGTGACAAAATTGAGGTAATGAACATGCTTAGAAGGCTAAAATATAAAGGATACTTTTATATGTTGTATTTAATTGCATTTCTCACATTCACTGAGTAAGGAATAATTACACTACACGTCCTAACATTCCTGGTAATGACTGAGTATCTATTTTGATTATTATACACTAATAACATTCACATTCACATCACAAAGAATATTATCTTTTAATGCTAGGACCCAGTGATGATTTAATATGTGAAAAGTTTGCAAAACTATCTTAAACAGGAAACATCCTCTGCATACCAAAAACCACACACACATAAGCATTGGCCCCTTGCAACATATTCCAGCATAAACATAATTTTTGCAATATATCTGTCTCAGAGGAAAGGTAGACACATTGCTAATTCTAAAAGAGAATGTTTATGTGATAATTATATGGCATTTGTTGCTGATATATTTGAAAAACCCATGGGTGAATACATGCAAAACATGGCTTTTTTCAATATATGAGTAGCAGAAGAAAGATGGGAAAGGCTAATTCCTTCCATTTGAAGAGAGGTTCCATAGAAGGAAGGAACAAAAGTTTTCCCCAAAATAACTTCACTCTGCAGGTGTGTGTGAGTGTGTGTAAACCCCCTGCCCCACTATCTAAACCAGAGTAATAACTGACAATTGTCCATATTTTCTTTTTGGGATAGGTGTGGCTGGTGGTTCCTATATTACCAGATGGTGACTCCATCGTTGTTTTTAACAGCACCCTTCTCTTCTTCAACTCATCCAGATGTTATGGGAGTACCCTTCAGCACATGAAAAAGCTGGTAACATTTGCAGGTGTTGAATGAGAGGCTATATGGAAATATAACTAGCCATGTCTGCTTTGGGAAAATCCTTCAAACAATTTTAGGGTTTATATAACACTAGACCAAAGAAAGAGAAAAAGAAAGGGCCTGTCCTCCTACATTTAGCTGACAACACACACACACCAAAAAGAAGAAACTGCACCATTCCTTCTTCTGTACATGAATTCTGTCAGCTGGAATAGAGCTGGTTAGCTCTCATTTCAGCGTATCTGTTTCAAAGATTCCATCAACACTTTATGTTCTTGTTTCTATGTTGGAACATTGGTGCTCTGTAACTAAGCTATTGATTTCTTTGCATAGCATATGTTCCAACAGTACAGGTTTAAGTGGGAATATTAAGGAAAGTATCCTTGCGATAAATAAACAAACAAACAAATAAGTAAATAATCATATAGATTTGTTTGTATCCTGTCCAATCATGGGGAATCCAGGCAGCTAACAGCAGTAAGAAAATACAATACAGAAAATACAATAAAATACAAATAATCCCTTCCCAATCCCCTGACCAATACTTAAACAAAACAAAATCAATAAACAATATAAATACAATAGCAATCAAATGCAAATATAAAAGGATTGCAAATCAATGAAGTTCATAAATAATCCCTTTCCCAGTCCCTCAACACAGGTTCAAATCAAAACAACAATTAACAAATTAAATATCGACATAACATAGTATCTGAAAGAAGAAAAAGGAAAAAAATATACCAAATACAATATATCAAAGAACCATAATCCAAATAATTTATCAGACATAATAAAACATACTTTGTCATAATTACAGTAAAAAGGGACAATTATAGCAGTTCAAGGCTCATAGATCAACCTACATAACCAGTGTCAGGCATAGCTAACCAAAGCTGCTAAAGATCTCTCTGTACTCCACAAAGACTGCCTCTGTCTCACATATTTATGGATCCAAGGTTAATATCAACCTCACACTTTACAGGAGGTCTGAGTAACTCAACTCACTGGATGCTATGCCACTGATTATATGGTTATATATACAGTATGTGGTGCTAGTATCAGCGATGGGAGCAGAAGAGACTACAAAAACAGCTGAAAAGTGACACACTTCTACAGCCCCCTACTCAACATCATTTAAATCCAGAAGGGGAAACTACAGAAAAATGTGCAGAAAACAATAAGAAGAACCAAATAATAATTTATCTGAATTATGCATGGAACAAAAAGTTGTGCAATTGCATGATATGATTACAGAGTTAACGGTAAGTAGTGAGTATTTCATTATGGTCAGGAAATTATTTTTAAAGAACTTAGTATTGTACTAAGAGAGGGAAGGAGAGAGAGATTAACAAACAGGACTGAAAAATATATGGGTAAAATGTGTCAACTTCTGCCTTCTTCAGTTGCTACAGATAAAGCTGAACTGCATCCAAGGTGGCAGCTTAGTACTCTGTTCCCCGCATTTCTTCAATGGATATTGGTATTATCCTCTAAGCTGAGGCCATGTGATATTAGGGACTTAAGTCAATGAACCAAAAAATTCTCCCTTTTGTCAAAAATGTCTGAAGCAGAAATCACATTAATACAAAACAGGGACAAATCACAGAGACTGGAATGTTCAGAGTTCAAACACTTGGCTACTGGTTGCTTTAGCTTTCTGGGCAGGGTTGCAAACATATAGTTCCTGAAGCATGTGCATAGGTCTGTTTATTTTGCCACATACATGCAGGCACCATTCTGTATGTCTACATTCAATCGTATAAAGAAGACCGCATCAATAGCAGGCAATACGTTGTTTAATAAAGTAGGCCAGTCAATGTGTTCTTGGAATGCTGGCTGATGTTTTCAGGACAGTTTTCACCAGCATTCATGGTAGAAATGGCAGGTGGTGGAAAGCTATAACTGGAGTGTAACCCATAGCTCTAGTAAGATGTTCAGGGTTTTTGTTGTTAGCTGCCCTCAAGTCAGTCTTGACTCATGGATGCGACATCTCCAAGACCCCCTGTCCTCATCTGCTCTACTTGGGTCCTGCAGATTTCAAGCCCATGGCCTCCCTGATTGAGTCTAACCATCTGGCATGTGATCTTTCTCTCTTTGTATATCTTCCACCTTTCCTATCAGTTCTGTCTTTTATAATAATAATAATAATAATAATAATAATAATAATAATAATAATAATAATTGTATTCCGCTTTTTCACAAAGGAATCAAAGCAGATTCCAACAGTATAAATAAAACATCAAACAATTAAAAATTACAATTTAAAAACCCCAACCCTCCTCCAATCATAAAAACAGTGATCAACCCATAAAAAAGGATTAAACATCAAAACATTTAAAACTTTCCAATAAGAATACACTAAAATTTTGGGCAGATTAGCATGAGAAATGAGTCTTCCTCTAGAGGAGGGGGGATGGGGGTGATGGTATCAATCAATTTTGATATTGGTATCATTAGAGGCATCAATAGAGGGGGAGGCAAGTCTAATAGATCCAACCTAGTCTGGAAAGGCCTGCCAGAAGAGATCCATCATAACAGCCTTTTTAAAGGCTTCCAAGGTGGTAATATGGTGAATCTTATCCAGCAGGTTGTTCCAGAGCCTAGGAGCGGCTGATGAGAAGGTGAGTCATGCCTTTTCTAGTGAGTCATGCTCATAACATGGCCAAAGTACAACAGCCTCAGTTTTGTCATTTTAACTTTCAGGAAGAATTCAGCCTTGATCTGTTCTAAGACTCAGTCGTTTCCCTTTTTGGCTATCCATGGTATCCTCAGCACTCTTCTCCAGCACCACATCTCAAATGAGTTGATTTTCTTTCTATTCACTTTCTTCAATGTTGAATTCTCACATCCATATGTGGTCATGAGGAATACAATGGCTTGGGCGATTCTAACTTTAGTGCTCAGTTGTGTATCTTTGCACTTTAGGATTTTACCCAGTTCTTTCATAACTGCCTTCCGAATCCTAGTCTCCTTTTGATTTCTTGACTGCAGTCTCCATTCTGATCAATATTTGATACAAGATATGGGAACTCTTTAACTATTTTAATTTCCTCATTATCTGTGTTAAATTTGTGTAGTTCCTCCATTGTCATTATATTCGTTTTCTTTATGTTCAGCAGTAAGCCTGCCTTTGCACTTTCTCCTTTAACTTTCCTTAGTAATTATCCCAAGTCTATTGTGTTCTCCACTAGTATAATGGTGAACCAGTGGATGGCTTTCGGTAATTGTTATGAGATTCTGGCTAGAAATGTAACACAAATGGAATACATTGTTGGTTGTTATGTGACTCATGTCTATTGTGGAAAAGATTTTCTCTCAGAATGATGGCTTCCCTACTAATGCTGTCATCAATTATATGGGGAACATATTGCCTTCGGAGCATATGTTGCTTGAGTTCCTTGGCCCTTTTACAATAGTTTTCTTTAGTAGTACAGATGTGTCTGATTCTTAAAGCCAAACTGTACACAATATTTCCTATAATGTATTTGGGGTGGCAGGATCTCCAATCCAGGTAAGCCTGAACATCTGTGAGTTTATTGTGAAGTCATATAATATTTTTCAGTTCTGTTTGTCAATCAGTTCCCTCTGTGTGTTTTAGTGACTCTTCCTACATCCTTCTGGGATTCAGGATAATGCCCTAAAAAAGCTTTTATTGGCTACCTGATATTTGCTTTCTTTTGTTTATTTTCTTTCTCAGCAATACTACAGCTAGTTTACTGGGTGTTTTGTATTTTGGTGCTAATTACTTCTTGTATCATATAATCCTTAAAATACCACTACCTCTACCACTGCTGCTATTTAATGACTATATACTTTCTAGACCATAAACATTTATTACTTCTCTCCTCCTCTTCCTCCTCCTTGAAGAAGTTAGCTCATAATGAGAGTCTCCCAAACCGTGACAACAAGGATAGTCCAAAAATGCAGGCACCTATGTTACTTCTAATCAGCTAACCAATTTTTATCTTCAGAAGGAAAAAAAGCATTGACTTTTTGTAAAACTAATGAGTCTTTTCAAAGACCAATCCACCCCAATGTCGCTTTCATTATTAAAAGAGTAAAATTCAATAATATATTGTTCCTGAAAAAAAAAATTCTTCCCTAGCTACTGTGAGGAATGCACTAAACTCAAAACTAACAAGTGGGAAGAAAGAGATGTTGCCATCAACCCTAATAATAAAAATATCCTGGCAATTTGTGTAAGCTACATCACTGTTGGCAGTCCTTATAGTAACCCTATAAAGTAAACTGGCATATCAGACCTATATCAAGACTGTGCAGTGTGTGACCCATGGGCTGCATGTGGGTTTCAGAGGCCCCCAGGGTTCAAACCTTTTAAAGAAAAAAAAAAACCCAAAGACCCTGTAGTGTGCATGGAGACATTTTTGCCATATTTTGTGGATTCCTTGGCCATTTTTTGTCCAGGAGAGGCATTAAAATAAACAGAAAGAGATTTCCTGTTGTTTAAAAAAAAGGACCTCTCATAATGAGCTCACTGGCCAAAATATGAGACACACACACACCAAAAAAGGACCATAGTCCATGTTGGAGCCTACCTGGAGAAAAAAAGAGAGGGTTTCCGTTTCGGAGCTCCTTCCAGCTTTGTGTCGCTGGGCGCAGCCTTTAGATGGCTGCGCCAGCGACGCAGAAGAAAAAGGGGCCAAGCGGCCCCTTTCTCCTCCTCCCTACCATCGCCGGGTATCCTTGGGTCTTGAAGCCCCAAGGACACCCCTTTCCAGGCTGCGGGGAAGCAGCCTTTTGCCGCTTCCCCACGGCCTGAAAAGCAGTGGATCGGGGCCTCGGAGGTTGCCGGTCTGGCAGCTGAGGCCCTGATACACCGGGGAAAGGAGCGCCTACAGGCCGCCCCAAATGGGCGGTCTGTAATGTGCCTATGTATAGTGGGATGTGGCATGCAATGGGGAGAACATTGCCTGCCCCTATATTGTTCACACTCTGAAGCCAATAGAACTTACTTTGACTAGACTACTCAGGAAGCTCATGGAAGAGCAGGGATTTGGGACAAAATGTGTTGATTCAGAAGTGGTCCTTTACTTGTCTACTTGGAATAAATCATTCTGTACAGAACAATAACTGAAAACCTGTAGAGTGTTAAAACAGCAGCTGCACTTTTTCCAGGTTGTGTGTCAGTATAGAGCATAAACACGAATCTGTCCTATATTTACAATTATTAATCCATAATAACTATTTAGCTATTAACCGAAAATGGTTGTCTCTTCACACTGTTTTAAAACAGAAAGCTGGTGACCATAAAAATAATTCTGAAGAAGTTCATTCAAACCCTCCAAGGTGTTTGATGAAGTTTGAAATGCAATGCATCAACCCACACAATACAACAGGGGGTTTCAGATCTCTATAAGTATTTGACAGGTTAGGTTTTGAGAGGCCAACTATAACAAGAGAGGCTTGGGAAATTATCTCTGTTAAAATGACAGGTTAAAAAATGGAATGCAATATGTTGTTCACTTTCTTACAGATCAGTTTCAATTCTTTATAAAGAATGTTTCTGTAAAATAGTACATAAGTGGGTCTGTATCCTGTGTTAACAGAAGTGCGCTGGATTTATGGGTTTGGGGAAAGAGCTCCTCCAAGCACTAAATCTCTGCTATGGTTTTAAAAACATACAATTAACCAGAGTGACTCCAAGTGAAAATGAGGTAGAAGGGAAGAAATCAGTTCAAGGACAAGCCAATTTTGCAGAAAAACAATTATTTCTTTATTAAAAAGACAGAAGAAGATAGCAGTAGAAGCTATCAGAACAGTCTATATTCAATGCAAGCTGTTTCTCAAAGTAAGAGAGAGAGAAAACAGCATGAGTGCTAAAAGCCTACTCCTGAGCAAACAAAGGGGGTAGATTTGTGTAGCTAAGGGACTACAGACTAAAAACACACAATATTTTCTCACCTTCTGGCATGAAGAAACTAGGTAAGCTGGTTGGCTCAAGATCAGCAGCAGCACAATGATGGAGGTGGTCTTGTGGAAGGTTCAAAATGAAGGAGACCCTCTGGAGACTCTCTCCCTGTCTCTGTCTCTGTTTGTTGTTGTTGCGTGTGTGTGTGGAGATTATCACATGGTAGGAATGTGTCCTTCTTCTGTAATTAATTGGTGTTATTAACGTGATTGGGGGGAATTTTAATGGGAACTTCCGTTAATACCCAATGATGGGCCCATTACTGTTTACAGATGCTAGAAGAACAGAATAAGCATGGGAGTGTGATAATCTTCTCCCCGATCACACTCCAAATTAAGCATGGGAGGAAGACGCTTTCCTCTCCTGTGTGATAATCTCCCGTGTCTGGATGTGATCTTTGTGTATCTCTTGCTTTGTCTCTACCATCCCCTTTGAGATTTTGGCTTTTCAAGACAAAACAGACATTTTGCAGCCACACCCTCCCCCAACTCAATTTGATATCACCTGAGTACTGTACAGAAGTAGGGTTAAGAGAGATAGCTCCAATTCCTTGGGAAAGGTGATGGCTTCTACATTTGGCAGAATGTAATCAGGCAAAATGAGAGGTTATGCACACGCAGCTGGGAACATCCCCTCAAAATATGGCCTTCAAGTAGAGTGGAACTAAGTCAACATGTTTCATAAATCAAGGTCCTTTCCCCCTTTAGATAGCTGGAAACAAACTTGGGCGCGTTACAGACGGCCCATGAGGCGCTGTCATTACGCGCGAGGGGCGGCATTTCCTGATGTTCCTTGCCCCTCGCGCATAATGACTACGTCAAAATGGCGGCGCCACATACAGATAGGTGCCACCATTTTGATGTAGCAGACTCTGCATCCACACATCACGCGGCGGAAATGATGCCGCGAGTGTGCGACTAGCGCCTCACGGTGTCTCTTCTGGGGCCCAGGAAGGAGCGCGATTTTCACGCTCCTTCTTTGCTGTGTCCGGGAACCGCACAGTTTGGATGCTGCGGTTCCCGGACGCAGCAACCAGCAGCGGCGCGAGACTGCCCCTTCTGGGCTGTCTGTAACACGCCTTGGTTTCCCTCAGCCTACATCTACTGTGAGATCTGACAGTGTGATTTATGACCCTGGATTGTCTCTTGATTCTGTTATCTTGTTGCTTGTGGACTTTGCTTGGATTTATAGCTTCTCACACTGGGTGGTTTGTCATTGGCTACTGCTTGTTCCTCCAGCTTATGAACTCATGTCACTCTGCCTGTTGATGCAGTGTGAGACAGGACAGTCCTTTTGCCTATATTTAGCCTATTCATAATTTGGGAGCTGTCACCTGGAGTAGAGAGGATGCCTCTGGGTGGGGCAAACCATGACCTCAATGTTGTTCTATGGAGGATTCACAAACAAAGCCATGTGCTTAAAGTGATGAGTGTAAAGCTTGTGCCTTGTGTGCTAAAGGAGATAGACACAAAATTTCAGATCTTTGGTGACCATTTATATTTATTTACAAATACAAAAGTGAAAAATATGGTTTGACCATGTAGTTTATTGGAGTTTTGGGGAAATGCATCATGAATGATTAAGGCTGAAAGACCTATGCTCAGTTTCCATGCTATAGGCTATTCTATAAACCAAGAATGTTGATTTTTATGAAAACAGTCCAGCTGTACTTTTCCAGGGCGGGGAAAGAAGGCGGGATGGTCTGTTGATTATATACAATGTCTATATGATTTCATGGTATATAATTGTGGTGGAACTGGCTTATCTGTGGAAAATAAATAAATATTTTGGAGCAAGAAGAGGAGGAAGAGGAGGAGGAGGAGGAGGAGAATAAGAGTTTATTTATTTATGGACTGAGAGGAAGAAAAACTAATATCTCTCAGTTAGTTTAGCCCTGCCACATTGCCAAATTAATTTTCTTTTATATGCAATTGGACTATACTTCATCAATAGGAAGAAAAGGAATGTGTCTATTACTTACTTCTCCTATCCTTATGCAATAATATATTTGTGATACGTAGACTGAAAATCTCAAAACAGAGAGTAGCTGTGACAAGTGAAGCAGTTTCAGATTAACCTTTGGAATTATGCTTTCGCAGCAGAACCCTCTCCTCCTCCCCATTTCCCCTTTCAACAGACCAACTATCTCCCCTGCAATTCTATTAAAATGCTCAAAAATAAACCCTTTAGCAGCTACAACAGGGAAAATTAATGTCAACACGCCAGGACATATGTCTAATTTTGGAGCAGAGACTTAAAGATTGGAATCCTCATTACAGGCCTCATCAGCTATTTCCAAATACCCTTCAGGTCTAGAGAGATTTGTTTCAAATGAGGAACATCAGCACAAAGCGGAGAGATAAAAAGAGGGAACTGTTCAGATGGCACATTAATTTCTATCACTCAGCAAGGGCTATGATGATCATCATTCTGAATTTAATAATTTTTCTGCTAAGTTGCTGTTCATGCAGTTTTGCAGGACATAACGTCTGCTTTTCTGTTCCATGGGAAATGACCAATAAAAAGGCAGTTTACTGCTGTCAGTCATGGGAAATTTTAATGAAAGCACACTGCTAAATAATTGGTCTGCTATCGAAAATAGCATTTCCATGCTGATTTCTATCTTGTCCCTTCTGTATCATGTGTACATTTCAGCACCTCTTTTTACATTATTAGATGCTGCTGTCAGGGACAAAGAAATATACAATGAACTGACAATGGAAAAACAATGGTTCCTAATCAGAAAGGGGGTTGGGCAAGACTTCATACTATCACCCTATTTATTCAAACTGTATGCAGAAAAAATATACATATAGCAGGCTTAGACTCAGAGGCAGGAGGAGTGGAGATTGGAGGTAGGAACATTAGCAATCTAAGATACACAGATGATACAATACTAGTAGGAGAAGCCAGCAAAGACATGGAATAATTTTTGAAGAGGGGAATAATTATTCAAGGGGAAAGTACTACGGTAAGCTTAGTGCTGAACATTAAAAAAAATGACCACAGAAGATCTATAATAATTCATCCAAGATAACAAGGAAATTGAAATAGTCAGAGTTCCCATACCTTGGATCAAACATTAATTAGAATGGAAACTGCAATCAAGAAATTAGAAGAAGGCTAGGTTTGGGAAGGGCAGCTATGAAAGTAATGGACAAGATTTTAAAGTGCAAACATATAACTCTGAACACTAAAGTGAGGATCGTCCAAGTCAGCATATTCCCTGTATTCCATCATACATTGCATACATGGATGTGAGAGCTTGACAGTGAAGAAAGCCTATAGAAAGAAAACTTATTTGAAATGTGGTGTTGGAAAAGAGTGTTGAGGATACCATGGATGGCCAAGAAGACAAACAAGTGGGTTTTAGAACAAATTGAGCCTGAACTCTCCCTGGAAGCCAGGATGACTAAATTGAGGTTGTTGTATTTTGGCCACATTACGAGAAGGCATGAATCTTTAGAAAATACATGAATGCTAGGGAAGGTAGAAGGCAACAGAAAGAGAGGAAGATCACATGCCAGATGGCTACATCCAATCAGGGAGCCCATGGGGCTAAATCTACAAGATGTAAGCAGAGCAGTGGAGGACAGAGGGGGTTGGAGATACCTTATACACAGGGTCACCATGAGATGAGGTTGATTTGATAGCAGTTAACAACAAAATGAAAGTAAAACATGGGTTAATAAGTGGCAGAAGTAATTTCAAAACCGCTGGCAATAATCTTTGAGAATTCCTGAAGAACAGAAGTCACAGTAGACTGGAGGAGGGCAAAGGTTTTCCCTATCTTTCAAAATGAAAAAAGAGGATTTAGACAATTACTGCCCAGTCAGCCTGACATCAATACCAGGAAAGGTTCTATAAGAGATCATGAAATAAACATCTGTTTTGGGCATCCCTAACACCTCTACAGCTGAATATAGGATATTCATAGTTAATATCTAGTGTGGAGCAGGAGTGGAAGTCATGATTACCTGATACAGTTAGCCCTCCTTATCCACAGATTTTTTCATCCACTGTATGTGTTTTGGGGTAATGACAATGACCCAAGGAAGTTAAAAGACCTAGGGCATGTCCATCTTA
>NC_056525.1:35111181-35206570 GCF_019175285.1 Sceloporus undulatus | reverse complement strand
AATAATAATAATAATAATAATAATAATAATAATAATAATAATAATAATAATAATAGACAAGTGCCATCAGTTATTCTAAACATGACGCATTCCTCCTACCTGCTTATTTTGCACATCCTATTGGAAAGGGAACAAAGACAACAAAGGAAGTCATTTGTCAAAACAGACGGAGACCAAACCCTGTTTTCTATCTTTGAAGTTCCTAGATTCCTATTCCTGTTGATCATCAAAGGATTGTTTCAGATTCCATCCATGCAATCACTACTTATTCCAGATCAATTTGTCTATTTCCAGGAAAAACTTCAAAGCTTTTCCCATACCCTACCCGCATTCCCATACCCTACCCGCATGCTCTGAAGGAAGGTTTGTGGCACCAGTCTAGGCTATCTTTGTTCACTTTTTCCTTAGTGCACCCTCAAATCACTGTCCAGGTTGCCAGAATTTTTCTGTGTTCATTTTCCCCACAAGCACCCTTGGGTGCTACTTCAGGGATCACTCTTTCATGTTGTTTCAAAGATCCCAAGGAGTCATTCACACTTACTTTTTTGAACAAAGAGATTCACATTTCTGCACCAATTCAAAACTGATTCAGAATTGGTTCAGTGTTCCCACTACTTTTACCATGATCAAATCTCTCCGTGCCATTTTAACCCTGTTGCCATTCATATTTGCCACTATATCGATTTAAAATGGAAGCACCTCCATTTCTGGGTATGGTGCAGCACACGCTGAATTGAATCGGTAGTGTGATCACACTAACGAAGATGCGGATCGTTACTACTCTTTAAAAAGAACTGCTAAGGGGTCCGGTACCAAATGCACCAGTTTAAGTGAGCTTTTCGGTTCCCACACACACACACAAACTGCACCGAGTACAATAGAGGCGAGTGTGAACTTCACCAAAATCAACTGTTTCCACACTGGTTTATTTCCATAGTGTGAATGGGGTCCAAGTTTTCAACTTTTTTTCACATTCACATCTTTATTACTATTCTCTTGGTTGATGTCCTAGTCTTTCCATGGATCTCCCTCTGCCAGACTGCTAATTATTCCCCACTTAATCGTATCCAACTTTCCAAACCTTTCCTTTCTAAAGCCTTGTATGAATCTTTGATTGTTTTGCTCTGTTTGTGTGTGACTGTGAGTGCATCTGTCTAAATAAAACCCTCTTAGTTATTTGAAATTGGAGTTTCCATTGTATTCATTCCAGGTATAAATAAGTGTAAAAGATCTTAGCAAAGGTTGCCCATCTTTCCCATGCCTCCTTTTGAGTTAATTAATTCCCCATCATTTTAAGGAGACACTATTATTACTGGTCAGAGACCCCAAGCCCTACCTTTTAAGATAACTGTGCAAGTACTTAGAAAGGAGTGCTGTAATGATTAAAAGTCAACATGGGTTTCTCAAAAACAGGTAATGCCAGATCTCTCTCTCTCTCTCTCCCCCCCCCCCCTTTCTTTCATAGAGTTACAAGCATTGGGAGATAAAGGGAATACTTGGGCTGCATTATACGTAAATTTCAGTGAGGTCTTTGGCAAAGTCCCCCATAATCTTGCAAAAAAGATAATATGAAAGATTTGGAGGTTTTGTTCAGTTTAATTTGCAAGATTTCTGTTATTACCTTGTGTATTTGTGACCACAACCCTTTGGCTTTTGTACACTGCCACCACATGTGCAACATGGTACCCTTCTCACTCTTGCATTTCCAGTATCTATCACTGGTATTCTTATAAATTTTGTTTAATCTTTCTGGGGTCAGATACCCCCTGTATTGGATTTTATAATAGTTCTATTTCAAGTCCATTTATAGTGTATATTTTAATCTTTTTTGCCAATTCAATTCCCAGTATGTTCTCGCCAATTTCCTGAGCCCATTTTATCATACAGTCCTTTATCAGTTCATTTTCCATCTTCGTTTTCAGCAGAAATTTGTATATTTTTGATATTAACTTATCTTCTATTAACAATATTTTTTCCAGATTCAATTATCCATGTAATTTTTTTGTCCATTTTATTTCTTTTACTAATTTGTCGATACCTAAACCAGTTCATACTATATTCTTCTTCAGATAGTTCTTCATTTGTCTTTATTTGTCTTTATTCTGAAATTGTCTTCTTGATCTATAATCAAAATGTCTGGATACTTTAACCAGGACCCTTCCACAATAGTATCTGTCTGGTGGAATGCCTCTGTGGGTGAGGACCACAATGGGATGTTCCTATTTATATGTACTTTCTAGTTATTCCATACACTGAATAAAGCCTTTCTCAAGATATGGCTATTAAACTCCCAGTTAGCCTTCACTTTATCATAAAATAAATATGCATGCCATCCGAAACAGTTTCCTGTTGTCTCTATTTGCAGAAGTCTCCTGTTATCTAGTTGCATCCATTCCCCCAACCAATCCAGACAGCAGGCATTGTAATATACAGTAATTGTATATGTGGCACTCCAAGGCCCCCTCTAGAAGTTTCATTTTGATACGTGGTTTCCTTCCTGCTCAAATATAACAGTCTACCTTTTGCCAGACTGTAAGGGCTCTTCATTTAACAAGATGGAATATGGGAAAGGAACAGCACTCAGGTAATATTGACATTTTATTGTCTCCATTCTCCCCATCAGAAATAGATTGATCTTTTCCATCGAGACAAGTCTTTACATTCTTGCCAGATTTTGGTGTAGTAAGTGGTAGTTATTTCTAAATAAATCATTATTGTGTCATATGTTTATTCCCAAATGAGAACTTTTAGCCAGATCTTCAGCTTTTGTCTTGTTGGTGGTGTTAATATATATTTTAATATTAAATTGGGGTCATTTTTAAAATAATTTTTATTATTATAGTAAACATACAAAATGCAAACACATATACCAAATAAAACAAGACAGACAAAACAATATTTTCTAATACAAAAACAAAAATAAAACACAATTGTATCAAATTCATTATCTCACAACAAAGGCTTCCCAAAGTTTGTATTATTCATCCTCTTTTACATACATCATGTTCTACATTTTAAATTAACACTTCTTCTTAACCACAAATTATAAGCGTTTTTCTATAAATCATAGACTCTTTAATTTCTTTTTAATCCAAGTCCAGTTCTTTAAATCTTTTAAACATCCCATCTTTCTCTCTTTCTTCCTCTTTCTCATTTCAGTCACTCATACGGGCTGTAAGTATGTCCATTTCCATTGCCTCGTAAACTTTCAAGCATTCCTCATAGTGGGGGTCATTCGCGATCTCCAGTATCTGGCAAAGTATCTTGCTAGGTAATCATATATAATATAATATCGTCTAATTTTTTCCACTTTTTTCTCTAATACCCGCCATATTAAAAGAAAACACAAGGGTTTAATGGTATTACAATTTCTAAGATCTTGAATGAACTTCTGTATTTTTCCCAATAATTTTTGGTCTCTCACATCCCACCATAGAGGTAAAATGTACCTCTTTTTTTTTTTTTCACATTTCAAGCACATACCACTCCCAACTTATACATTTATTTAATCTATTGGGGATAAGTACCATCGGTGTTGGATTTGATATAATTTTCTTATAGTTCTGACAAAGGGTGAAGGAATGTGAATCTCGCCATGATTTTTCCCATAAGTCAATGTCATTGCTCTCCTAGTCTGTGACCACTTTACATACTTTGTTTTACTGTTCAGATTCCAGATCTCTTGTTTTAATATTCTATAATATTTTGATATATGACCTTTTTTCCCATCAATATAATATTATCAATTCATTCTTTTCAGTTGTTAATTCATGTTCTTTTTGTCAATTCTAATTTTTCCATTAGTTGTCTGTAACAGCCAATCCTTATTAGTCAATTTTCTATTTCATCTACAAATTTCCTTTTTCATCATTTTAATAGATCTTATATGTTAACCAACGTTGGTCTTTTTCTAGTTCTTTTATAGAATGCTCTTGGTTGAGATCCATAATGGCCATTGATTAGAACATTTTTTAATTTTTACCCAAACCTAAATAATGATTCTTATAAAATGATGGGAAAAATCGAATTCGCATTAGTTTTTCTACCATAAGAAGCGTGATACCCAATCTCATTTCATCCTCTAGTTCTAACAATTCATCATTTCTCAAAAAAACCCATTCTTCTAACCATTGGAGGCATGCTGCATAGTAATACAGTTTCAGATTTGGTAAATTACAACCTCCTTTCCTTTTATCTTCGTTCAACTTCCACCAATCCTGCTTTCTTTCCCTGCCAAACAAAATTGGTAAGGATTTTTTGCACTTTCAAAATATTTTTCTTTACACAAGATGGGTAGATTTTGGAATAAGAAAATAAGTCTTGGCAACACATTCTTCAGAATTCCATTCTTCCCAACAAAGAAAGATTCATTTTGACCACTTCAACATACTCTCTGATCTCATTCCATACTTTTTCATAGTTTTATAATAAGACTATATCCTTTTTGTGAGATTATACCCAAATATTTAGCTTTTTTGACACTTTAAATCCCAAGATTTACTTTAGTTCTTGCTCTTCCGTTTCTGACATATCTTAGTTATAATAGCTGTTTTATTTATATGATCTTAAAGTCTGCCAATTCACCATAATGTTTACTTCTTATTAGTTGTAATATTGATTTTTTTGGGTCCTCCAAAAAATAATCAGGTCATCAGAATGCTTTAAGTTTAACATTAAATTACCTATTTTAGCTCCTCTATACGCAGTCATACTGTTTATTAACATTTCCAATGTTAGGATAAATAGAAGAGGTGACAAGGGGCACCCCTGCCTAGTCCCTCTCATAATTGGTATAATTCTGCTATATCATTATTAATTAATATTCATGCTTTTTGTTTTCATAGATTGCTTTATCCATTTCAAAAACATATCTCCAAATTCCATTTTTTTCAATGTCTCTATCATAAAGTACCAATCCACCCGACAAATGCCTTTTCTGCATCAACCATGATCATGGCAAACTCTTCTTGTCATTATGTGCTCATAATATTCTATTAATTTAAGACAGTTCTTATTTATCTTTTATTTGTCTTCCTGGTATGAAACCATTTTGATCTTCTTTATACCAATACATTAACACATTTCTTTAATCTAGCTGATAAAATTGATGTAAAGATTTTATAATCGGTATTGGTTAAAGATAGAGTCTGAAATTACTTACAGTGGCTTCTCTTGATATCCTTTAGGAATCAAGAATATAAGCTTCATTCCATGATTCCGGAATTCCATTTTGAAGTATATCATTTAAGGTTTCTTTTAATGGTTCTAGCAAAACATTTCCATCTTTTTATAATATATTGCCGACAACCCGTCTGGCCCTAGAGCCTTTTGTGTTTTTAAGTTTTTTATGCCCTCTATAACTCTTCTGAAGTAAATGTCTGATTTAAATAGTTTTTTTGATCTTCCTTTAATGGTTATAATTCTTTTTAGAAAGTTCTCAACCTTATCATATTGTTTTCAGATATTTCTCTTCTATATAGTTTCTTATAATAATCAATAAATGCTTTTTTTATATTGAGCTTGTTATTAATTCTCCATTTCATATATTTCTGTTATTAATTTTTTTCCTTTCCTTTCTTATTCGGGATGCCATCATTTCCAGCCTTATTTCCAGACTCAAATTGTCTCTGATTTAATGTTCTTAGTTTTCTTCTATCTCTTCTGTGCATGTTTAAGTTGTGTTTTTTATATCCTCTATTTCGCATTTTAACCTTTTATCTCCTTTTTTCCTCACATCCACTACTCCTCTTTTTTATTTAAATCTTCTATTAGTCTTTTTTTCTTTTCCATTCTTAATTTAATTTATTCACACACTGGATTTTAATAAATGCGCCTCTTTAACCCGCTTTGCTTGCGTCCCAAATAGTTTGAAAGAAACATCTTCTGTTCTGTTTCCACACAAAGTACAATTTTAAAATTTCCTAGCTTTTTCTAACAATTTCTTTCTTTCAATAACTTCCTGTAACTCCATAGATATTGTTTCTTTTTCTCAGAGATATTCAGTATTATTAAAGGTGATCTGATTCATAGTTTTGATTTGATATCCAGAAACTCTATGGCCTGTTACAGACAGGCAAAAATAAAGCTGCTTCGAGTCCTCTTTGGAGGTATGGTATCAATGATGCATGAGTCCTAAGAGTCCAAAAGCCACACCAAAACTGCACTCCAGTCTTAGGACCGGACGCGTTGCTTTGGTGCGGCTTTTGGACTCTTAGGACGCATGCATCATTGAAATACCATACCTCCAAAGTGACTCGAAGCGCTTTATTTTGGCCTATCTGTAACAGGCCTATAGTAGGTAAACAAAGGCTTTGAGGCTAAAAATAAATCTATCCTTGAGAAAATCATGAACCCCTGAATAATATGTAAATTCTCTTGAATCTTGATATTTATATCTCCATATATCTGTTAAGTGTGAAATCCTCCATCATTTTGAAAAATGATTTTGGTAATTTTCCCTGGTGTTTTCCAATTGCCTTATTATTATTTGATTTCCTATCTTTAACTGGGTTGATAACAGCGTTAAAGTCCCCCATTAAAATAATATTTTCATACTAGTTTCGACATTTCATTGTAGTTTTCCCAAAAAAGTTTTCCCGTTTCCAATGGGGCATATAACCGATTATCAACAGTGTTTGGCTTTGAGTTTTAATTTCTCTATTCCAAATACATCCCTTGATACATTTAATATTTCTTTAGTTTGAAATTTCTTATCCATGTAGAGTTACTCTCTCCTTTTTTCCTTGATTTTTATGGTGAGAGAAGCGGGTTCCTAATTAGTATTATCTATATATTTTGTTTCTTCTTGCTTAATTTGTTTCCTAAACATATTATCTCTGCTTTGTTTTTTCTAAGGATGAAAGATCATATTCCTCATATTTTGAATTAAGGCCTTTTACATTCCATGAAATGATTTTAACCATTTTGTTACAGCAAGAATAGATAAATACAATAGATAAAGTTCTTAGACACAATATATAAATAAGATCAAGTTACTTGCGTGTTTACTGCTTTATTACCTTCTGTCTCAATACAATGAGTTGTTCGTCTTCTCCCACAATATCCTTTGTTTCTGTTAAAACCCTTTCTTCTTTTTTGTCTCTTTCTCTCTTGTTTATATAAGGATTCTCCATCTCTAACATGTTTCTCTTCTCCTTATATCCTTATCTCATTTTTCAATTTTTCTTCCATCTCATTTTGCTTTGTTTATATTATCAATTTAAATCTTTTTTGCTTAAAAAAAAAATGATAAACCTATTCTGTCCCATTTGTAGTTTATTTCCATTTTATTTAGTGTTTGAACTAGTGACTTGTATTTCTTGCTTTCAATCAATTTGAGGGTAATATCTTTGAAAATTTTCAGTTCTGCATCTTCTATTATTAATTTATTAATATAGCTTTCCTGTATATTATTCTTTAAATTTAGTTCTTACAAAACAAATAACCACATCTCTTGGCAATTTTTATCTTTTGCTTGTTGCGAATTAACTCTAAATAATTTATCAACTTCCAAATTCATTATTTCCTCTCAATTTTGATGAAATCTGCCAATGATTTAATTATTCTTTTTTCCAAAATTTCCCCGGGTATTTCTCTTAATCGCTTATTTTAATAACATTGTCTCGATATTAATTCATTTGTCCAATCTAGGGTCTGTTGTGTTTCCTGTTTCTTTGATAAGTCCATTGTTGTTTTCCTCATCATGTAGTTTTATCCTTTACTTTCATCTCTTCTGATTTTTGTTTAATCATTAGAAAATTTGTCCATTTCTTTTACCCATACATTCTAATTCTTTTTTCAAATCCTTCCATATCTATCCTTCCTTCCTTAATCTCCTCTCTTATGTCTCTGATAGATTCTTTCAAATCTTCCTTCATTTCTTGTCTATTCTCCCTTAATTCCTGTCTTAGACTTTTAATTTCTTCTACCAATGCTGCTATGGGATCTACCATTTTTAATGTATCATCTCCTGTACCTCCCGAACCTCTTCTTTGTATGAGAGCTTGTGATTGTGCATAACCTTTTTTAACTAATGCCATTTTCTCTGTTTTCCCTTCCTTTTCAAATCTTTTCTTTGAGACCCTTGTTTCCATAAATGTTTGGAATTTAATCCAAGTTTATTTTATACAGTTTAATTTCAAACAATTATTCTCCATATGCTACTCAATTCTTTCACACTTTTGCCATTGTTACTCCTTTTATAAATAGGACTTTGAGTTTCTAAAAAAACAAATTAACTATATTCGCTTTTGTTGATTCTTCAAAATGATAAATCCAAATGTTGTTGTGGTTACCTATATTCAAAATACAAAACTTAATTATTAATTCTTTTAAATACTTCTGTTCAATAGTGTCTATTGTTTGTATGGGAGTCAAATTACAGTCCCCTATTGGGGTGGCAAAGGAAGGGAGTCAGGAT
Organism: Sceloporus undulatus; assembly: GCF_019175285.1. NCBI lineage: Eukaryota > Metazoa > Chordata > Lepidosauria > Squamata > Phrynosomatidae > Sceloporus > Sceloporus undulatus. The sequence goes on along the minus strand of NC_056525.1, from coordinate 35,198,151 downwards.
TTATTGTTAGGTATCCCTTCACTGTCAGAAGGGGTCCTAGTTAGGGGAAGAGAGGAAAAAACAAAACAAAAAACAGCCCCTAATTAAATCCCAAAGATAATCCCCCTTACTGGGGTAATTAAGGACGGGTAACTCACAACCCGTTCCTCCAAGAACCTTCCTTGTGAAGTGGAGAGTTTGCTATAGAAGCTGTCTTCCACTTCTATAACTCTGCCATACCGGAAGCCTATGTCCACAAAAAAATAAAAGAAAAAAATAAATCTTCTATTAGGCCAAAGGAGGGAAGGTGTTCCTGCTGGGTCCTGGGGCCCGCACTCTCCTCCAAATGCCGCCGCCGCTCACGAAGGGCTGGTGGTGGTGTGGAGGCTTAAATGCCTCCCGCGTCGCTCCTCCCTGCAGCCGCCGCCCGTGGAGGGAAGGTGTTCCTGCTGGGTCCTGGGGCCCATGCTCTCCTTCAAACGCCGCTGCTGCTCGCCTTAATATTTTGGTCATGTTCAAATTTTTGAAAGGATTTCATATTGAGGATAGAGCAAGCCTATTTTCTTCTGCCAGAGACTAGGACATGCTGCAATGGATTCAAAGAACAGGAAAAGAAACTTACCTAAACATTAGGAAGAACTTTCCAATGGTAAAGGCTGTTTGATGGTGGAGAAGCATTATTGTAAAGTCACAGATCTTAAAGTATAACACAGATACTACTAAGATGGCTTTTGCTAGTAGAAATGTGTCTCTTTTCATACACATCTTAGTTGTAAACAGTGTTGTAATGGTGGTAGGGCTTACAGGACTGAAGCACTGACACTTGTTGACTTGCAGGGACAACAATGTTAATAGCACCCCACTCAGGCCTCCTTGTTTCCTCTGACTTCAGTTACAATCGTGGCAGTAAATAGGAGAAGAAAACACATTTTCCCAGCAACTGTGAATAATTCTTAGCAATTCCTGTTGCAATAAAGTATACTTCTTGGGTAGCATTTTCCTGACTGGGTAGCAAAGACCTCTTAGCTTTACTTTACCAAATACCTGTTCTGGAAAGAGAGAAAAACTATTAAATCTGTTTTGTTGATACTGATCAGCATATTCATCTACATTTTGATACCCTGACTGGAAGCATGGCTATGTGAACTTTCTTGATGGTGGCCAGCACATCAAAAATTTACTACTACACACCAGTCCTAAATTAGTATCTGTGACTCTTGAATCAGCCAAGAAGTGAAATACAATTTCCATGTAAGTAAAGTTCAGATGGATTGTGATTATTTATTGGATTAATATAGTATACATTGGATTAAGGAACTAATTAGGACTTGTAATTGTATTAATGTTGCATAGATCAAAAAACTTTAATATCAAGTTCTTTTTGTTTCCATGACTTTCGGTCTTGGGAACATACAGTTTTGGGAAAGTTGATGTGAATACTTTCCACATTTTATTTCAGAGAAGAATGAAGTTTAGAGTTAGCTAAACTGTTTGTTGCAGCTGTGTTTGGAAAAAGGAGCCTTGCATATTTTAAACTAGAAATTAGATGCCAGAATAATGGTAGGGTGAAAGAACCATGGATTATTAGGATGCTGTCTTGTAGGAACTGGCAGAAATACAAGCAAATAACAAGTTTTCCTTGTCAATATCATTTATTTAAATATAATATGTTGGACCTACATTACAAAAATATAAAGGCTTTTGTGGTCATTGTCTTAAACTTGCCATCACTGCAAATATCTATTTTATTTGTGGACAGGTCCAAAGGAATCTTAACTTAATGTTCAAGCAAATGCTTTGTTTGTTCATTCCTTGACATCTCCAGATAAGATTGAGAAAGACTCTTGTCTGAAACCGAGTGCCAGTCACTATAGACAATATTGACTTAGATAGAGCACTAGACTAGTTCAGTATAAAGTAGTTTGCTTTCCAGCTCATGATGTAGGATGTCATTCAAACTGTTCTGACTACAAAGAGATGCTGCATTTTTGCTCACCCCATACTGTGGCAAGAACAATGACAATTCCACACTTCTTCATTTTTCCTTGCCCTTCACTACAAGCGGAGCAAATAAAATGCAAAATCAGATGCCTCTGCACCAGACTTTTTTTAAGCTGCAAGTGAGCCCAGAAACCTTTCAAGGAGGTCACTTCATTTACATGAAATTTCCAGGACTTGCTTTGGTCAACTGGGATGTTACACACAGTATCTTTGCAATTTGATTATAACTGTAAAATTGTAAAAATAAATACAAATAATAACCAGCGATAACCTACAGTTTATTTTATCCAGATGGAAACCATGCACAAGGTGCTTGTGTTCATTTACCTGGAGAGACTTAGCTGTGCTCAGTCACAAATCTGAAATGATCAAAAGCCGTTCTCCTCTGTTTTTCTGCTGTCTTGCTTTCCTTCCTGTTTGACAGATGCAAATATACCAAGCAGGAAGCTGCTTCACTCTTGATATATTCACTGCAGACAATCCAAAGCATAAATATTTCCCTTTATTCCCTTCAGCAAATGCATATCAGGTGAAAGGTAGTGCAGAAGCATGTAGGATGGTAAAGCAGATTTTGCCTGATCCAATATATATATATATATATATATATATATATATATGGAGAGAGAGAGAGAGAAAAAACTGAGACTGAGAGTCGAGTCAGAGGCCAATCATACTTGCCAAGTTCTGTGTAGTTCTACATGACATACTATGCAGATTTGCCAAAGTGATGGACATGCATACTTGACAAACATAACTTTACTAATACAGGTTTTACATATCTAGACATCCACTCATCATAGACCAAGCCTTAGTAGTTGGCTACCCCTTGCTGAATATAATACTGTCAAATGTGGCCTAACCAATTCCCATCCACCCTGAACAAGGTTAGAATGAGACAAAGATCAATCTCAGATTACAAGTGAGATCTGAAAGCTTCCATAAAAAAGATGCTGTAAAGATGAGAATGTAGAAAGAATAAGTTCTGGACTTTTTTAAGGGTGTAATGATGCTTCCCATTATCCTCAATCTTCTTTCTAACTCAGGGTTGAAAAACCTTTCAGATGTTTTGGACTTCAGCCCCCAGTAGCTTGTATGGCCAACAGTCATTGATGATGGGAGCTGGTGCCCAAAAACATCTGGAGGGAGGTGGGCTCCCTGCACTGCTCTACAAAGCAGTGTTGTACTGTTACTACTGTGCTCCATAATGACATAATGTTTTGAGTATCTTTACTAAATACCTGAATAAAAAGATATGCTGGGTTTGAATGATAGAGCTGAGTCCTGACTCCAGATCTGATCATATTTAGAGCAGGAACCAATAGTACTTAAACCAGTCATGACTAATGTAAATCCTTTTGATGACAATGGGTCTACTACAAATATAAATGTCAATCCATGTCATTGTTCACATTAGCAATAATACCCAAGCACCAACCCAGAAATGCTCATAAGAATAGAATTTGGACATATCTATGTCCTGATAATCAGCAATATGCAGTCTTTATGTACAAAGGTTCTCCTTCATCTATCGTCTAGATATTTATTCACTAAGGCAGTTATGAATGCATAATTGTCATGCCCCTCCTTCAGAGTTTAGCCTTTGAGGATGAAGCATACCCCCTGGAGTATGGATCCTGAAATGAAGCTTACTTAACATATCCAGGCCCTCTTCCAGCTCAGTCTGAAAGTCACTTCAGTGATCCAAAAAAAGGAGGAGATAGGAGAGATAACACCTCAAGAAAGGAGAAGGCTGTGGCATCCAGAACAGATCCAGTCCCTCCCTCACAAGCAAAGTGAGATGTTACATACACACAGCAGGGAAATGCCCCCCTGCAATACAGGCTTCAAGGAGGGTGGGGTGTGCTTTGTAAGGCGTGGACCTTTCCCTTCCCAGCTGCTGGAAAAAAACTGGATTTCTTTTTAAAGCCTGCATTTACAAGAAGACCTGACTCTATGATTTACAGCAAAACCTGACTTGGTTAGGCCACATTGATCCTCAATTGGAAGAGGCGGAATATAAATAAATATTTATTATTTATGACCCTGGACTGTTCCTTTACCTTGTTTTTTGATACTGGGGACTGTGCACAGGATATGTGGCTCCTGACTTTGGACTGACTCAGTTTGGATTCTGCTGGTTCCTTTGACTTCTGAACTCCTGTGAGGACAAGGCAATAATCATCTTAGTTATGTAACTACATAGTGTCTCCCAGCCCAACCTCCAACCCCCATCCCACTTACTGGGCAGCAGCTGCTGTGATAGTCATGGTTCTGTTCTCCTGTCAATCCAGAAGAGCTGACTGTGAGCAATCCCCAGTGTGATAGTAGGATCCCTGACACAATTGCCCCTCACACCAGAGATCACTCATGTTAGTTGGAATGGGAACTTCGGTCAACTGTTTTATGATGAACAGGAGAACAGGTTCCCATCAATAGCAACATCTGCTGATCGATAAGTGAAAATTGTGGGATGTTCATGGTCCCTATGCATTCCTTAAACTAATGATGTACGAATAATGAATACAAACCTGTCATTAATGTGGAGCTTTAAGTTACTCATTTGTAACTGCCTAAGCAAATTCCATCCTTCATTCTTTAATTAAAGCACTTTTCAAAAGTAGTTTCAACAATGGTCTCTGGGAATTAATTATATTATGCACTCTGGGAATACACAATTCCTTCTACTTGCCTTCAACTTTCTGCTCTTCAAAATGTTAGATGAATGACGTAAGCTGGGGGAAGGTGACATGCCCAAGATCACACCATGGGCTTCATAGTTCAGTAAAGATTTGGAACTAAATTTCTTGTCATAACTTCCACAGAAGCTTCATTCACCAAGAAGGAGTTTCAGACCACCATGGCTAAAAACGTCAAAGAACTGCACCCTGGATGGTGGTGGCTCAGCTTCAGAATCAGCTAAGGAATCTCAACCCTTTCCAGTCCAAACTAATTTTTAAAAGCAAGAATTTAACTTGTGACTGTCAAGAGAATTGTTCAGCTCCAAGAAAGATCTCTTCCTAAGCAGGGATCTTCTCACAAGGAAAGTAAAGGCTGGATGGCTTACAACTCACCCTTGGTTTGTATGTCATGCAGTGTACCAACAAAAAACCTCAGAGCTGCTGAGTCAAGATTTTGGGACCTGTCCAGTCTTCTTTGGAGATATACCATCCAAATTCTTCACACTGGATTATTATTCTTTCATGTATGACTTTGAATTCCACATCATTTGCTCTGGGTTTATCCCTGTCTTGTATTACTGCTTTATTTCACTCTGTACTATTTGGGCCTTGGCTATAGAACTCCTTGCTCTGAATTTTGACTGATTTTCTCTTTCTGGGTGAGATTATAAGAGTTTTGCACACTTTGTGATTATTCTTTGCATTTTGGGAAAATGTCTTTTGCAAAAGTCCATTGTTTTGTGCAAAGCATTGTATTTTGTGTAAAAGAATATTTTGTTATTTGCATTGTATGTAAAATACAGTTGTTGTTTTTTAAAAAGTCTACAATATGAAAATTCATTTAAATATGCAAAACCTCCTATAACGTATTAAGGCACCATATATCATGAAAGACAAAACAAAGTTTGGACATTTTTAATATCTTCATTGCAAGACTACCCAGAATTTTTGAGGCATAGCACAAAAATCAGTGTGTATAGAGCCATTGTACTGTCTATTCTCCTCTATGGGTCTGAAACATGGGTCACCTATCGGCGACACCTATGACTCCTTGAACGCTTTCATCAGCTCTGTTTACGCACAATTCTAAATATACACTGGACTGACTATGTGACAAATATTGCTGTCCTTGAGCAAACAGGGATCACCAGCATTGAGGCCATGCTATTGAGGATGCAGCTGTGCTGGGCAGGACACGTTTATTGGATGAAGGACCATCGCCTCCCAAAAATAGTATTCTATGGTGAACTCGCCATGGGTCAGCGTAAAAAGGGCACCTCAAAGAAGAGATACAAGGACTCCCTGAAACAACATCTCAGGCTTGGCCAAACTGATCACCAACAATGGTTCACCCTGGCCTCACATCAGGAGGCATGGAGACGCACTATCCATGATGCTGCAGGCTTCTTTGAAAGCTCACACCGAACGAGTCTCAAAGAGAAACAACAACGTAGAAAGAACCACAACCCGGAAACATCACCCAAAGATACTTTCCGCTGTGCTTTCTGCAACCGGACCTGTTTGTCCCAGATTGGCCTTTTTAGTCACCAACGCGCTTGTACAAAACGTGGGATGAGTCCTTCCTGAATCTTCGTTCACGAAGCAAAGCCAGAGAGACCCAGAGTTTGGAAAGGTTAACTTTTGAAATGCAACTCCCAAAACTCCCCAGAATGCTAAGAACTGGAATCCAAAACAGTAACCTTTGCAAGATGCTAGTTTAACTGAATCACACCTGCAGGAACTAATTACAAACCTAAATGCAGTTTACAGACAGAATTTAAAGATTTTAAGCTTGTGATGCTATTCTGACAGTAACAAAAGTGTCAGAAAAAAATGCACATTTTTGAAATGCCCATTAATGCATATTTGAAACATTCACACAAACATGCTTTAGTCAGTAGGAGGATATGTATGGAAATTATTGTATTATGAAATGTGCAAAAATTTCTGTCCCAATGGAGAACAACCTCAATGTGATAGAGCTAGATAGATTTGCACATCCTACCTTTGTGGTATCCAACCTTATCATAGCTCTATTTAGACTCAAATAAGATTGAATTTCTCTACTTTGTCAAGTTATGTTTTGGAAGCTATTGATGTTCAGTACACACAAAGAGAGAAATCTGCTTCCTCCCAGATCAGATACTGTGGGCAGGGCCAGGAAGAGATAACCAGAGTACACACTCACTATAGTAAAGGATGGAGACTATCAGACGGATGTATTCTTTTCCTAGATTTGATTACCACTCTCTTTATAACACTGTTTGGTTAATAACTGATACATTCTCTAGGTAGTCACATTCTTTAATTACAAAGTCAGTAAGCAGTAGCACATAAATATGTATAACTGTTACATTTGTAGATCACATCAAATACCTTCATTTTAAAAGTAAACAAATAATTAATTATCTTTTAAATAGGTTTATTGTATAAATGCAGTATCCATGCAAGTAGAATACAAATATTTACTAATCAATACAGTTAACAGTGGTTATTAAATGTCCCAGGAAATGCCTTTCTGTCACTTCTTGATTTTCTTGTACAGTCCTATTAGCCCAATACCTCATTACTTTCACTTTGTATCTATGCTATTTGGGGATTCTGGGAATTACAGTCCAAGAAATAATGTTCCCAAGCTTTTGAAACAGCTCACATAAGTTGCCATTCTCAGTGATGGTATAATAGCTGAAGATGATCCAAACTGGAAAGCATTTCCTAAATTTTAAGTGAAGAACCAAGATTTGTAGAGCAAGAGAGTAGCTAAGACAAGTGAAACTGGTATGGATAAATCAGATCAAAGGAGGAAAGAAGGGTAGAATAAGGCAAGAAGAGGGAAGGATGAACCAATGCAGAACAGATTGAGAACAAAGCAGTAGTGTGATTCAAGAAGCAAGATACAATAGAATCTGTTGCAGAAAACAAACTATACATATTATTTTTACAGTCTCCAGGGGGAAAGTAAGTTGTCTTCTAAAAGCTGGGTTACCAATTGCTCGTGGAAACCTGACTCATATTTAGTAAGCGTTTATAGTTCTATGCACTTCTTATGTTGCATGCCATAGACTGGGAGAAACCATGGACATGGTTTGTCTTCCCGTCTGTAAACACACACTAAGCATTGTTCTTAAATTTCCCTAATATAAGAAGTTCTATGTCTGTCATGCTTGCTTTGACACTTACCTTCAAAGTGCCTCTGTATCTAAAAATAGGTAAATCCCTGGAACAAGTTCCTATGCTCATTAGAGAATACTATTTTAGGTATTCAGCAGGAGACTGCCATACAGATCACAATGGAATAATCTGTCAATTTAAACATAATTTTGCATCAATTTTGTGTATGGATGTATGTGTGAGAGATAAAATGTTGAATTCAAGGTCTAACAGTCAGTAGCACATACTCCCTGCTGGGGGCAAATGCAAAATATAAATGAGAAACTATTATAAGGCTCTAATTACAGGACTTGATGTAGTGGAAAAGAAATTGACAGTTTATCTGTATGACTGAGGGCATAACAGGTAGAGCTTCATCACAAAAAAATTAGAGAAGTGAAGAAGAAAACAAGTTTAATAAAATAAGCACAATCAGCAGCACTGGATGGTCTGCAGCCTTTGATTTAGCCCCGGTACAGACTGGCACAAAGTGCTGGCCTGTGGGCAGAGCCACGGCAGAGCATCCGCATGTTGGATGCCATGACTCCACCCCCTTGCACCATGACACCGCACGACCCTGGTGCGGCATCTAGACACCCTTTAGAGGGCGCCAAAAGGAGCTGCGTTTTAAAGCTCCTTTTCCACCCTCTGGAGGCCAAATCAGGGCCACGGTGTGCAGTGGCTGTGGCTCCAATCCAGCCCATAAAGGGGTGGCTGCATGCCTCCCTTTAGGGGCTGTTTGTACAGCCCCACAGAATCCCAGACTACTTGTGCTACCAAACATTTTAGTTTTTATTTTATTTTATTTTATTTTTATGTCATCTTTCTTCCAAATCTGGAAACCATATCCTATGAAGAATGGCTTAGGAAGCTGGATATGTTTAGCATGAGGAAAAGAAGGTTAGGACATGACCTGATAGCCATGTTTAACTATTTGAAGGGATGCCATGTTGGGGGTGAAGCAAGCTTGTTTTCTTTGTTCCAGAAACTAAAACTTGGAGCAATGGATTCGAACTACAGGAAAAGAGATTCCACCTTAATATTAGGAAGAACTTCCTGACAGTAAGAGCTGTTTTACAGTGGAACATGCTACCTAGTAGAATGGTGGAGTCTCCGACTTCAAATGGGAATGATGAACATTTAACCCGATCCGCAATTCAAAGTAAATCGTAGTGGGAATGAGCCCAACGTTAGTATTAAAATGTAATAGAACTAGCTATAAAAATTAAAACAATTTAAAACAACCCATTAAAGGTGGACAAAAGATTTAAAAATACCAGTAGAACAGCATACTGTTAAAAGCCTTTGCAGTCCTAAAAGCCTGTTGGAATAGAAAAAATTCATCTGTCAAAAAGAAGTACGGCAAAGAGGGAGTCCTCCCAGCTGCCTTTCAGAGGGAATTCCAAAGTCTGCAACATATGCTGTTGTTTTCTCAGCAACGTATTTTGTGTTGTGTTATCCTGTTTGAAATGCAAAGGATTTTGAGTGGCTTAGTCTTGAATAAGCAATTAAGGCCTACATCTTTTTTATCGAGGAACACTGCTAGGATTTTTTTTTCACATGGTTTAATGCAGCTACCTGTACTTTTGTTCCTACTCCTCTTCAGGATGCAACCAAGAAGCATTACATTGCTACAACTGGCAAACTAGTTCTGCAGTAGGTTAGTGGAGTTCAGTAAATGGGAGGAGGGAGAAGTTTATTTCCAAATAGTTTTCACAGGTGGCAATGTGTCAAAACAGCTTCTGAAAGTGGTGTTTTTCGGATGACATCTGACAAATTGACATCACCCCTATCTACTTAGGAGGAAGTATTTTTGGAAGCTCCATCACTGGTCATCATTTTTATATCCTGCTACAAATCAAAAGAGAATGCAAATTTGGTTTGCCTGGAAGTCTCCAGGGCGTAGAAAGCCGTATGTAGGTGTCAAAAGTGCCTAATAAACATGTTCTTTAGATTCCTTTTTACCTAAATGCATTGTAAACTTTCATCTTTTCAGATTAGTGAGTGAAGATGATTAAAATAGGAAGAAGCACATGGAATATCTATTAGAACAAGCACTTAGAACCCAAACTTCATCAGTATAAGCTATCAGTCTCAAAACAGCTCTGATGAATCAAAAGTGATTAAGATATTTTAAAAAGTCAAGTGGGCTTGCCTGCTATCAACCCTGAAATTAATTACTTGTCCTCAGCAGGCGTTTCAGAACACCTTTTAGTTTAAGGGAAAAGTCAGTGAAAGGATGCCTTTAGTTAGCCTGTGTAGTTGTTTAAAATTAATGTTGCTTTGTTTTCTATTCATGAGTGTTGTGTCCTTCATAGGTTTTCAGAGCAAAACAATGTCTCTTAGGTGTCCTGACTGATTTCTGATTTTATATTTGTCTTTTGCTCAACATGCTTATTTCTACTGCTGAAAGCTTTTACTGCTTAGAAGCCTGTGTGACTGCTAAAGCAAAGCAAAATGAAAAAGGCCACTATGACAGCAATTTTGTGAGCCAGTGTAACTCAGACCTTGAAAAATGTACTTTTCGAAGGTGAGCCTCCCAGATATGGTGGTGAGATTTTGACAGTTATAGTCTTTTGTAACTTTCTCAAGTTCTGCTGTAATTCACAGCACATTCTTTTTCCCCCCAAGCTGGAATAGCCACTCAGTGGAGCACCCTAGAAGGTATGACCTATCCTGTTCTGTAACTGAGTATAGTTATTGAATTCCCCAAAAGTTTTCAGAGCCAAACACTGACAAGCATTACTGCTATATGCATAAGCTTTATTGGTGGATAAATGATGCAGCAGATTGTACATGGCAGACAAGCATTAGGACCATAAATTATTTCCACTCAGACTATCCCTGGCTGGGTATCAAATTCAGTCCCCATTGCTGGTACATTGGGCACTTGGATTAGGTGCACCCCTCCCCAGCTGAGGTTGATGGAGATGGACTATATAGTGCAGAAGCAAACAAAGGAAATCAGTGTGCTCAAATGTGACCCATCTTCTCTAGCCCATTAGCAATGACAGCTGGGCAAGCAGGTTAGCAAGAGGAAAATTCACTCCACCAGGCTATTCTCAGCCTTCCTATATTTCCAAAGGCTCAAAGTGCAAAGCTAATGCAAAAAGTATCTGAAAGGTCTCTAATACAAGTTAATTCTTTAACTGGTTAACATTTGGCCATGATTCTAACAAGAACTCCAAAACTCGTGTGCCTGGTGGCTGAGGCCCATCTCACTACATTATACTCTCCTATCTTTCATGAACAGTGTTTACAGCTGTGGCTAACTGCCCTTGAGCCAACCCCACCTCATGGTAACCCTGTGTATGAGATATCACCAAGACCTCCTGTCCTCCACTGATCTGCTTAGATTCTGTAAATTCGGGCCTGTAGCCTTCCTGATTGAGTGTGTCCATCTGCTGGGTGGTCTTCCTCTCTTTCTACAAATTTCTGCTTTCCTAGAATTATTGTCTTTTCTGGGGATTCATGTCTCCTCATAATATGACCAAAGAATGACAGCCTAGATTTGATCGGCTTGGCTTCCAGGGAGAGTTCAGGCTTGATCTGTTCAAGGACCAATTTGTTTGTCTTTTTGGCCATCCACAGTAGCCTCAGCACTCTTCTCCAGCACCACATCCCAGATGAATTGATCCTCTTCTTATTCACTTTTTTCACTGTCCAGCTCTCACATCCATATATGGTGATAGGGAATACAATGGCTCAGACAATTCTAACTTTAGTGTTCCGTTGTATATCTTTACACTTTAGGATTTTTTCTAGTTCTTTCATGGCTTTTACAGTTGGGTACTCATGCTTTTTCATGAACTTATCTGCTAAAACCTATGCAACAACATATGGTGCAAAGCAAAGTTACACACAGGGTACAAGATAAACACAGTGTAGCATATATAATATAGAAAACATTGTTCTACAACAGGCCTGCACAATATACGGCCCAGGGGCCACATGCGGCCCACAAAAAAATTTTGTGTGGCCTGCAAGGATGTAGAATCACTTCAAGGCTCTTCCACCACTCAGAGGAGAAAGCCATGCAGAGGAGAAGGAGGAAGGGTGAACGTTCCCCGTACCAGGCTGATCTACCACCTGGCTATCGCCTGAGGAATAGGCCAGGCAGTGAAGGAAGAGACAGACAGGTGAACACTGCAAGGCTCCTCCACTGCTCGGGTTTCTCCCAAGGAGACGGATGGGTGGAGGAGGAGGATGGACAAATGTTTGCCCTGGAAGGCTCCTCCACTGCCCTGCTTTGTCCTGAGGAGAAGGCCAGGTGGCAATGGTGAACATTTATACTGCAAGGCTCCTCCACTGTTTGGCTTTCTCCTAAGGAGAAGGATGGGTAGAGGAGGACGGGCAAATGCTTGCACTGCTAGGCTCCTCCTTTGCCCAGTTTTCTCCTGAGAAGGCTGGTGGCAGAGGAGGAAGAGGGCCAAATGCTCACTCTTCAAAGGCTCCTCCATCACTTGGCCTTCTCTCTAGGAGAATTCTGGATAGGGGAGGAGAAGGACAGGAAAAGATCCCCAATTGCTCAACTTTCTCCTGAGGAGAGGGTCAGGCAGAGGAGGGAGGGATTAATATTAATCTAATATTCTAATTATATTATAATTAATATTATTAATTATTACTAACTAATTAATCAATAATTTAATTAGTATGATTATTTAGTTAATATTATTAATTAATTAATATTTAATTAAAATTATCTGTGGCCCAAAGAAGTTTAGCCTATTTTAATTTTGACCCCTACCTACTGGCAAGTTGTGCAGGCCTGCTCTAGAACATAATACAACACAGCTTAACATAATAGGCATAGCAGAATAAGCTTCTATTATTCTATAAGCCTTCCTACTCTGGACCTACCTCAACTGAACTGGGCCCTGTTTTACTGAGCAAGCATGATAGGTGGATTGGAAGTTGTCATTTGCATTTGCCTTGAGCAGCGTGGGCATATTACATAATGACATTGTACAGTGCGCCCACATCGTACGTGGGCGTGCGATACGTGGAAAGGCTTCACCGGAAAGACTTCTCCTGCACCCCGGAAGAAGCAAGAACAAGCCCCATTGTTTCTAATGGGGTTGGGGTTTATGTGGTTTTTCCCTTATGCGACGGGGTCCAGAATGGATCCCCTGTGTAAAGAAAGGGCCAACTGTACAGCAATTACAACACCAGAGAACATACAACTGTCACCATAATCACAGCACTGTTCCTTCCCTTCCCTTTGCCCAGCTGCAAGTAAGCTTATAGGGGGTACTGATATCAACCTAGATAGCTGAAAACCAATGAGCTGGTGGAAAGATAGTGATAAAACCTTTTTGTTTAAGATAATGTTGTAAATTTAAGTGAACTGATGGAAATAGATGGAAATAGTGCAAATAGATTTGCATCCTACTCTAAATTTTACAGTAAGATTTTGATTGATAGACCATCTGCATCTAAGCATAGGCATTCCCTCCTAGTTAAAGGGAATATAACTTTTACAATGATGCAGTTTTATCAGCAGATTTTTAAAAACATGTTTGTGTGATTTTTTTTAAAAAAAATCTTCTGCCCCATCAGGCAGGGACTACTCAGTTTAAAATGTATGTATTATATATTGCAGCACCAGATAGAGATAAGTGTACTTTTAAAGTATGCATCTTTAAACAGTATCAAATCATCTTTTAATGCTAATGAAAGTCCTGCCCAGAAATAATATTTCAAATGTACTATATCTTATAGACATTGTTTGGAAAAATTGGACCTTCCCATCCTTGCCCTGCCACTTAGCACTTATTTTCTTTCATTGAGCTTAATATTTTATCAATTGTTACATGAGCTAAAGAACATGCATATTTAAAAATAAAAGCTGAGGTTCTTAGGACATTGAGAAAGACACCATTTTTTTCTGGTAGAAATACAAATTGTGTCTTATTTTGAACTTGTAAGAGTTCCTTTTCTGGACAGTAAGTTCCAGAATTATTTTGTTGTTTTAGTTAATTGCCTCTGAGTTGATCTTAACTCATGGCGACCCTGTGAATGAAACATCTCCAAGATGCCCTATAGCAATAGCAAGCAAGTACATTTCTATACTGCTATGAAGGGATAGAAGGCTGTGTGGACATTGGAGTCCTCCTCTAGGATTGAACCTACAATGTTGTGGCTGCAGTACCAACATTTAACCACTGCCACGAGAGCACCCTTAGTTCCTGCAAATTCATACTAATGACCTGTTTAATAGAGTCCATCTATTTAACATGCAGCCTTCCTTTCTTTCTACTTTCCTCCATCTTTCATAGCATTATTGCCTTTTCTAATGAGTCATGCCTTCTCATTATGTGACTAAAGTACAACAGCCTCAGTTTAGTCATCGTGGATAGAATGTTTGGGGCAGCCAATTGGAATCAGGCTGCAAAAAATTGGGGACTGATCTCAGGAGCAAGTATAAAAGGAGCTAGTGATATTAGCAGAGTATGTTAGAATCAGGAGGGATTTACAGCCAGGAAGGCTGGGGGAATAACAAAAACTGCTTGAGGAGTGGATATGAAAGAGAACTGAGCTATGTGTACTGAGAATATTTCAAGTAACCTGTGAGATTAACAGGTAAGGAAGGTGGTTGTAGGTTCTATGTGAACTAAGAGGATGTGCAGACCACCCCAGGGGTGGCCTGCAGCTACCTCCAGCTGCGCTGGATTGGGGCTGCTGATCTGGCCCTGATCTGGCCTTTCCAGGGCTCAAAAAAGAGCCGCAAAAAGTGGCTCCTTTTTGCACTCTGGAAAGGGCATGATAGCTGCAGTGCCATGGCATTAAGATGCTCTTTTGGTACTGCATCATGTAAATGCAAAGCCAGAGGAGTGTCATGATGCCAGACACCATGTGGAGTGCTGCACAGTGTCATGCCACCATGGGGACAGAGTCAAGCATGTGTTGTATGGATGCCATGCCCTAACTCTGCTCCCAGTGCAGCCTTAATAGCTGGTCTGCACAGCCCCTAAGGCAGTGATGAAACATAACTAAAGATAGTAAGGGAAAGTAGTAAATGTGTAGTAGCTGAAGTACTGGTATATTGTAACCACAAGCTTGAAAACTATCCACCAAGAAAAATGCAATATTAAGTTCTGAATGTAAATAAAGTTGTTTTTTTTCTTCATGTTCAATTAAGAGTTGCCTGAAGTAATTTTACACATAACAACAAACACACTACCAAGTATATTAAAACACTACCAAAAGTAATAAGAACAATTATTTTTAAAGCCATATAAGTTAGTGGCAGAGGGTGGAAAGCTGCTTTATATAATTGGTGCCAAGTGTTTTGGTTTTTAAAGGCCCATTGTGATAGCATTGTGCTGAGAGAGATTAAGTGGAGTAGGGGTCTTCACAGCTTCCAGGGAGATTTCCAGCTTGATCTGTTGTAGGATCCATTTGCTTGTCTTTTTGGCCATCCATGGAATCCTTAGCACTCTTCTCCAGCACCACATCTCAAATGAATTAATTTTTTTTCCTTGCCACTTTCTTAACTGTCCAGCTCTCACTTCCATACATGGTAACAGGGAATGTAATGGATTGTACGATTGTAACTTTCATGCGGAGTTGTATATCTTTGGTCTTAAGGGTCTTTTCTAATTCTTTCATAGCTGCCCTTCTCATTATTAGTCTTTTCCTCATTTCTTGACTGCAGTCCCCATTCTGATCAGTATTTGATTCCAGGTATGAACGCTCTTTTACTATTTCTATTTCCTCATTTTCTAGGTTGAACTTGTGTTGGTTCTCCCTGATTATTATTTTTTCTTTATGTTCATCAGCAAGCCTTCCTTTGCACTTTATTCCTTGATCTTCCTTTAATAGTTGTTCTAAGTCTGGGATGTTTTCTGCTAGTAATATGGTGTTGCCTGCATATCTTAGATTGTTGATATTCCTTCTAACTATTTTCACTCCTTCTGCTGTGTCTAATCCTGCTTTCCATATAATATGTTCTGCATATAAGTGGAGTAAAAGGATGCAAAAAAGGAGACACAAAAGACTGCAGCAACTATAGGACCATAACACTAATTCCCACATGCAAGCAAAATTATGTTCAAAATTCTGAAACAAAGACTCCAACCATACATGGAGAGAGAAATCCTTGAGGTCCAAGTTGGGTTCAGGAAAGGAAGATGCAAAAGCGAACACACTGCAAACATATGATGGCTAATGGAGAGCACCAAGGAATTCCAAAAGAAAATCAGCATGTATTTTATAGACTACAGCAAAGCCTTTGACTGCATAGATCATGAAAGACTATGGAACGTCCTTAAAGACATGGGAGTGCACTTCATCTGATAGTCCTCATGAAGAATCTGTACTTAGGATGAGAGGCTACTGTTAGAACTGAACATGGAGAAAAAAACACAATGGTTCCCAGTTTAAAAAGGGTTCAGGCGAGGTTGTTTCCATCTAGAATCCTACCAGTCACCAATTCCGGAAGTTGTTGTGCAAAATTGTAACATTTTCATGATCTGGTGTTATGGTATGTTCCTACTGTTATATTTTTCTAGTTATAGACCATCATTTATTAATGTTCCACTAAGTATATTTAATGCTTCTAATCCTTTCCCATAACTCCAACTTCTTGGAAGTGGAATTGCTTTGATAAATTCTTACAGCTTTGCTGGAATTGTCTGATAAAAAGACAGAAACTCATAGCCATTAATAATTTCACTTTAAAGTGGTAATATCTCTTCATTTCCCCCTTTTTCCATTCACGGATTTTGTCCTTTGCCACTTGGTAAATATTGATAGTCCTTCTCCAGCCCATGGTTTGAATAGAGACAAAGGTTTGTTTCAATAAATCGCACTGTTGCAGAGTGCTTTATCATACCCAAACAACTTTGTTTGCACACCAAAATAACTAGCTGTTGTTTGCACAGCCTGGGAGAGCATGACACAACATGTGTGGTTGAATTTGTAGGCTGCTTAAAAAAAGGCCTGTGGATAAAGATATCCATTTTTGTACATTTCATCCTGACATTTAGAATTTTGGAGATCAAGGTAACCAAGCACTGGAGTCAAATAAATTGTATATCAATTTGAAGAAGACATTAGGTTTCTACAATTTAGGACATTGTCAAACCTATATTAATGACCTGGGTCAGGATGACCCATGTGCTATAAATGAAGTGACGCTGAAATGATGGGAAAGCTATTCATAGCCATTTGTTTGAAGAGAAAAACCAGAAAGACTCCCGCTGAATGAGACCCGATCAATATATTGTTTGCAACAGAGGTTGGAAAGAACATGTTAAAAGTAACAACATTACTTGTATTATATTCCTTTTCAGGTGAATGAGGGTCTAATCATGCTCTGTTTTCCATTTGCCAAGTAATGTTTGATTATTACTTGGGAGGAGGATGCTATAGCGTCCCCCCAATTTATTTGTTTATCTTGAAAAGGGAATTAAAAAGGAACAAAATTAGTGAACAACACAATGAGTTATGCAATGTATTACCTTTTAAAGTATTGCACTGCTAGTGGTAATAAATTATCACTCCCTTCCCCTGGCCAGGCCTAATAATGCTTTACTTTTTAAATTGCTTATAAAGAAGTATATTTCCATGTTCAATTTTCCATAACATCAAGTTTGGAAAGCCCCTTTTAAGAAGCACAAATATAATGGCATAGTGAAGTGAGTCTACCACTAAGCAGTGACAACCTGATGCTTTGGATCCAGTGATGTAGCCATTTCAGATGTACCAGTACTGTTCAGATGTACTGTACAGTAAATTTATTCATACAATGAATCAGTGGCCTTGTGAAGGTTTCCCCCTTTGCATAAAAGTATGTGCAGCAACAGTACTATTCACTGACATGAACAGAGTAATATTTTCAGAAGAGCATCCCCAGTATTCCAGATCAGGTACTTTCTGTATATACTCATGTATCAATCTAGAAATTTAGGTCAAAAATTGACCCAAAAAACCTGAGTCAACTTATCCATGGGTCAGTGTAAGTACTGTATTGTAACTTTTATTTAAAATGAGGCACCATCCCCTGGTGAAAAGCAAGAGTATAATCTGTCCTAGATGCACTGACTCCCTCTATTCTCTCATCCATCCAACCTTAAGAGTAAGCACAAAGTGTTATGTATGCTAGAATTTTGTAAGTTCTTTGACACTGTTTTGTTTTGCTTCATCCTTTAGAGCCTTTGCTATATGCTCCTAAGCTTTACCCTCAACTTATCCATGGGTCATAGCAAAATCCATAATTTTGGCCCCAAAACTTGCCCTCTACTTATACATGAAGTCAACTTATAGGAGCTTATTGCACAGGCCCTGGAATGGGGTGTGATGGGAGTGGGAGGCGTTATAGAACACATCTTACTGCACAGGAGAACAACACCGCTGCTGCCGCCACTGGAAATTCCCATCACATTCCGGATGCATCCCAGAGGGGACAATTTTCTGGAACGCTTCTAAACTGTTCCTGAAAATCGCCTCCTGGGGAACGCATCCGGAATGTGATGGGAACTTCCAGCGCTGGTGGCAGCAGTCTCCTATGCCACCTCCCATTCCCATCACGCCCCATTTTGTAATGCGACAGGCCCATCCCAGGGCCTGTGTGATAAGCTTAATAGTTGAGTATATACAATACTTAAATATACTTAATATAGTTAAATGGCCAGATGGAGCAGGTGCATGCCTGTGTGAATAGCAATACCATCTGAACTGAGACCTACAACCACAGCATCTAGGCAAAAATGCAAGCCTATGACTAACATCATTTATTTTCTGTCTCCTATATGATTTTCAGCATCTTTGCCTGATAAAGAAGTTAGTGGAGCTTTGAAAGCTTGTGACATGTATATTGTACATTTTTGTTGGGTTAAGAAAGGTATCACTGTTTTGTGGATTTTGGATGTTATTGTACTTTGCTACATGGCAAACACAGCTACCCTTACTTAATTAAGTAACCTCACCTGCCCAACCTATGCATAGTTGATGGAGACATGCTCTCATCACCAGCAGAATGGACTTCCTTCTCCCCATACAGCTGATTTCTGGTAGAGTAGATTAAGGGGCAGTTACAACTGTAGCAATAATGTCACAATCATGACTAAATAGAGATCATGAATATTGAAAAAAATGGTCTACCAACATCCAGGGATTCTCTCTTTCTTTCTTTCTTTCTTTCTCTCCCTCTCTCTCTCTGTGTGCATGCACATGCATGCATGCATGTGTATATGCATGTATGTATGGAGGGAAATTCACTTCGAGAAAGAAAATATTGTTTTCTACACAAATAAAGTTTTGAAATGTGAAAAATCATCAGGAACTCTTGCAGTATTACCCAGCAAGCTCTTCAGTCAAAAAATGATATTCTGGGAACAGACAATGGAGGTCAAGGAGATACTCTCACCCAGATCCCTTTCCCAACAGATTCTAGGAAGGCAAGAATGCTTTTTACTCATTCCATTGTCCCCAGATATTAACTCTTCAAATGTTTTAGAAGCTAATTTGCCATCAAGTTCACTTTGACTTATGGCAACCCTATGAAGAAGCGAACTCCAACAGCCCCAGTCATCAGCTGCCATGCTCAGGTCTTACAAATTTAGGTCTATATCTTCCTTGATTAAATCTATCCATTTTTATTGTGATTTTTCCAATATTATCACCTGTTCAGTGAATCATGTCATCTCATGATATGCCCAAAAGATAATAGCTTCGGTTTAGTTATTTTGGCATCTAGTGAGAGTTCTGTCTTGATTTGCCCTAGGATCCATTCATTTATCTTTTGGTTGGTCATTGGAATAACTTTCTTCCAGCACTACACCTCTTCTCACTTTGCTTTCGCTTGTAAGACAGAAGAGTTTGTGAAGTTTTCTTTTCATGAGGGCATTTTCCACCATTTGAAACTATTCTGTGAAATGTTCATTTCTGAAGGAAAAAGCCCAACAATATTTGCTGCAAAAAAAATAAATAAAAATAAAATAAAATGGAGGGGGGTTGCAATAAGGTCCCAGATGGAGAAAAACCTCGCAGTGGTTGACTTCCTCCCCCTCCCCAGGATCAAATCACCTTTTCTTGGCAAGGATGAGAAAATCCATAGCTATTCTTTACATTTCAACCTAAAGAAGAGTCAGTGGCCAGACCCATCCAATAATGCAGTCTCTGCTCTCAGTGCCTCATATGTATCTATTTTCTTTATGGCTTTCTCCATCAGCAAACATCTGTATTCTATATTTCAATTGTCCCCATCCCCATTTTCATACCAACCAGTCCCTTGGGCCTCTCATTTTATCATTATCCCCACTTATTATCTCTGTGCATTGGAACTCTCCTCTATCTGCTTCCTCATAGGTCTCAATGCACCCGCAACATCATTCCTCTCCTCCACTTTCCCATCTCACAAATCTCACTGAACCACATCTACAAGCTATTCTCTTCTTACAGTACTTTGCCTACTACAGAGTTCTTTCAGTACTTCCATTAAATATACAGGAGGAAAAAGAAACATCTTCTGCCCTCTGATAAGATTGCTCATTAATCAGGCAATTCCATTCTTTGAGGTTTTTGCATTCCTCTGATTTACAGGCTTCTGATGTTTCTTATCTTGGGTCCTAGGTTCACTTATAGGATATGTTCCAGTTTTTAGGGTTCATGTGATGCAGTCATGCTGCAATCAAACTATACACATATCAAATAATGCTGATTTCAGTAAACTTAGAGAAATACTGGGGGTGATCTTGTGGTCAGGAATACTAAAAGAGAAGGGAGTTCAAGATGGATGGGAGTCTCAAAAGGGAGATACTGAAGGCACAAATTAAAACAGTTCCAGTGAGAAAGAAAAACGGGAGGTGTTGCAAGAACCCAGGATGGATGACCAAGTAACTTTCAACTCAGCAAAATTTTAAATGGAACATGTATAAGAAATGGAAAAATGAGGAAATCACCAAAGAGGAATTCAAACAAATAGTTAGCATGTGTAAAGACAAGGTCAGAAAAGCTAAAGCACAGAATGAACTCAGGCTTGCTAGAGAGGTTAAGAACAACAAAAAGGGCTTTTATGGATATGTTCGCAGAGAAAGGAAGAAGAAGGGAAACGGTAGGGCCACTGCGTGGAGAAGATGGCAAAATGCTAACAGAAGACAGAGAAAAGGCAGAAATACTCAACACTTTCTTTGCCTCAGTCTTCTCAGAAAAAGGAAAAGGGTGCTCAACCTGAGGATAATGGAGCGGAGGACAGAATAGGGGAATTTCAGCACAAAATAAGTAAAGAGATAGTACAGGAATACTTGTTTAACCTAAATGAATTTAAGTCTCCAGGACCAGATGAACTCCATCCAAGGGTATTAAAAGAACTAGCAAATGTAATATCGGAGCCATTGGCAATAATCTTTGAAAACTCCTGGAGAACAGGAGAAGTCCCAGCAGACTGGAGGAGGGCAAACATTGTCCCTATCTTCAAAAAGGGGAAAAAAGAGGATCCCAACAATTATCGTCCAGTTAGTCTGACATCAATACTAGGAAAGATTCTGGAGCAGATAATTAAAAAGAGAGTCTGTGAGCATCTAGAAGGCAATGCCATAATCACAAAAAGTCAACATGGGTTTCAGAGAAAGAAGTCATACCAGAAAAATCTTATCTCATTCTTTGATAAAGTTACCACCTTGTTAGATGAAGGGAATGCTGTGGATATAATATATCTTGATTTCAGTAAAGCCTTTGACAAAGTTCCCCATGACATTCTTGCAAACAAGCTTGTAAAATGTGGGCTAGACAAGGCAACTGTTATGTGGATTTGTAATTGGTTGACCGGATGAACCCAAAGGGTGCTCAGCAATGGCTCCTTTTCATCCTGGAGGGAAGTGACCAGTGGGGTCCCACAGGGCTCGGTCCTGGGCCCAGTGCTACTCAACATCTTTATCAATGACTTGGAGGAAAAAATTGGGGGAATACTTATCAAATTTGCAGATGACACCAAATTAGGAGGAATAGCTAATACTCCAGAGGACAGGATCAATATTCAAAATGACCTGAATAGACTAGAAAGCTGGGCCACAGCTAACAAAATGAACTTCAACAGGGAGAAGTGTAAGGTACTGCACTTAGGGCAAAAAAATGAAATGCACAGATATAGGATGGGGGACACCTGGCTTAAGGAGACAACATGTGAAAGGGACCTAGGAGTCCAAGTAGACCACAAGTTGAACATGAGTCAACAGTGCAATGTGGCAGCTAACAAGGCCAATGCGATTTTAGGCTGCATCAATAGAAGTATAGTGTCTAGATCAAGGGAAATAATAGTGTCACTATATTCTGCTCTGGTCATGCCCCACCTGGAATATTGTGTCCAGTTCTGGGTGCCACAATTTAAAAAGGACATTGAGAAACTGGAGTGTGTCCAAAGGAGGGCGACTAAAATGGTGAAGGGTCTGGAAACCATGCCCTATGAGGAACGCCTTAGGGAGCTGGGGATGTTTAGCCTGGAGAAAAGAAGGTTAAGAGGTGATATGATAGCCCTGTTTAAATATTTGAAGGAATATCATATTGAGGAGGGAGCAAGCTTGTTTTCTGCTGCTCCAGAGACTAGGACCCGGAGCAATGGATGCAAGCTGCAGGAAAAGAGATTCCACCTCAACATTAGGAGGAACTTCCTGACAGTAAGGGCTGTTCGACAGTGGAGCACACTTCCTCGGAGTGTAGTGGAGTCTCCCTCCTTGGAGGTCTTCAAACGGAGGCTGGATGGCCATCTGACGGGGATGCTTTGATCTGGATTTCCTGCATGGCAGGGGGTTGGACTGGATGGCCCTTGCGGTCTCTGCCAGCTCTATGATTCTATGATTCTAATGTACTTTAAGCCTAGTCCTTCCCCAGAATCCAAAAGCAGTATTATTATTATTGTTGTTGTTGTTGTTGTTGTTGTTGTTGTTGTTTTAAAAAAGAACAATTGGGTGGTGGTAGTGGGGACTCTGAAAGTCTTAGGATTGATTTATGCATGATGTCTGTAATAGGCTATTGGATACTTTTGAAGTAGAGGGTACTAAAAAGAAATAAATGATTAATTGGATTTTCTTTTCCCCAGGCATTTGAAGTCTTTCTTAATATAATCTAAATCATACACATACATATAGACACCACACATTAACAGTAAATTCTACATTAACCCTAATCCCAGTAGTGGGTGCATTTAGATTCATATTTTGTTTCAGTGTTCACACAGATATAGGTTTTATGATATTATCACCTTACCTCAAGAGTTTTAAGCATGCCCCCAAATTTCTGCTACATGCCATTTTCCTTTTTTCCAAGGGTGAATAAATACCATTTTTGTCCAACACAGAGGGACCAAAAACAAGTCCCTATGATAGCTTGTGGTTCAAATGTGATGTAAATAAATTAGAGTGAGTTCTTGAATGAGAAACTAGCTCTCCCTGTACTCAAAGGTGAAAAGGCAGGGTGTGCATGCAGGATCAAGTGACGATACTGATGTTATGAGACTTGTCACATTATACCAGAGCCCAAAAGATTCAACTAAATAAACAGTACTAGAAACTTTAGAACATCTCATCCCAGAAAGCTTTTTTTATAATGTAATTCAGGAAACAAATAGGTGTGGAATGTATTCAGGGAATCAAACAAGCGTGATCCTATCAAAGCCGGTGGAACTCCCTTGAGCAACAAGGCCAACAAGATGATGAAGAAGCTGGTATAAATTATCAGGGCCCAGAAGTCTGGAAAGGACCCAGCACCAAAGTACATTGTTTTTTGTTTGTTGGTTTTCTCTTCGGGGCAGAACAGACTCAGATGCCATATTTTTAAATATAGTGACAGCAGGTAGAGGGCAAACCAGCTGCATTCACAACACATTGACCTCGAGCATTTATTATGCAGCAAAATGGCCTTAAATTACATATCAAACGTGCTGGAAGTCTGTCTGTTGCAAATGTGTCTCATCTGCACAGCTCCAGGCAACAGAAGGAAGTAGCATGTGAGGCAGGCCTATATAAGGCCTGCCCCAGGTCTTGCAAAAGAAGGCTCTCTCACGGTTCCCACAAGAGTTTTGTGAGAGACCCTTTTCTTGTAAGACTTGAAGCAGGCTTCATATAGTAGAGAAACAAGAAAAAAGTGTAGCTCACTGATAAACTAGATGCCATTTGAGACATGCAAAGTACAATTGTTGAGAAGCTTTAAACATGGTACACACTAGGGGCAAATCTAACCTCTGATGAGCATCTATTTGATCCAGAGGTAAATGCTTATTTTGGCAGTATATGCCAAGTAAAACAATGTGGCGTAACAGTGGTGGCGCTGCACAGCTAAAACATCATAGCTTCTGAAAGAAGATATTTATTGAGCAGGCAGCCTAGACCACTAGAGGAAAAACAATATTTCAACAATTGACATAATGTGGTGAGAGATGTTTATTTCACCAGTTTATAACTCTCAAATGGTTTGTTAACCAAAGCCCTAATTCAAGTTGACATAACTTGACAGAATAACCCATGCACACTACTCTATTACTTCTGCAGTACAGTAGAAGGTTTGAAAACTAGCAGATGGTGCACCACATGTGGGGAAACTGGTTTTCAAGATCTACTGCAGTACCCAGGTGATAAGCTTAGTTTGTCTGGCCTTTCATTGTGGTACATTTCTCTCAGCAAAGGCTATTTTTTTACTGTGATAGAAAATATAATATAATTGATGCCAGGACTTCTTGTAACTAAACAGAAACAGCTAGTTTTCTTGAGAGTTTGTCCATTTCATAATTTGGGGAGTTCAGTGAAAGAGTATTTTTCTGTTTTCATTTAGCAATTAAGCTGATTTTGTTTTGCATTTTTTGCATTGCATTTTTTATTGTTTGTTTTGTTGATAATAAGATCTGTCAGCTATTAAAACAGGTGTTCTGTCTTACATGAACATGTGTTTTCTCACTCCAGGTGTTTAGATATTTTGGGATGACTTAGTTTTGAATTTACAAACCTGCTTGGAGACATGGTAAATATTCATCCCCTGAAATAGAAAATCTTCCCATTGGATCAGAAAAGGCCCTAGAAGTCACATGATGCATGTTTTTAGTACAGCTGTTGGTAATTGTGGAAATTAATCTATTTTAAGGCTAGAGTTCTGCACCTAAGATAGCATTTATACAGTTCTAATTGAACCCAGACTGGACATCAGAATCACTAGTCTCCAGACGTTATCAGACAAGGGAAATTGGAAGTATAATCCAATGGCAATCCGAACGCAATCATGGGGTTTAATGTTATTGTGTGATAGACTACCACACACAATTTTGGACAATGGAAAGTCAGTCTGAAGGCAATCATGGAGTTTCACGTTATTGCGTGAGAGGCGATCACATGCAATTTCAGGCAATGGCAAGCTATTTTCAGGCAATGGGAAGTCAGTTCGAATGCAATTCAAATTCACGTAAATTCGCTGAACTAGCAAATTCATGTGAATGCGTTCTGGCCCCACTTTCTTTTCATTTGAAATTAAGATAAATTCCTCCCATGTGATAAACTCCTCCATTATATCAAGATGAGCAATGCATGAGTGGGAGAGCAAAATATTAATGCATTCATGAAACAACATGTGCACACTTAACAAATTATAATTAAATTGATTAATTAAATTTTATTTATCTATTTAGGAAATAGTTTGGTCATTATCACCCTCTCTTATTCCCAACACATGCCTCTCTCTCACATTCACACACACACTCACACATATCTATGGATGGTGTCTTATTGGATCACTATGACTGCGAATACACATTTTTCCAGAATCTGTGGCAGTGGCAAAGAAAAGCAAAGACTGCTGGTTTCAAGCAGCCTTTTTTGCCAATGCCACACTTCCTTCATGGGTGCTGCAACTGCAGCCCTTTTCCTCCTGCCACCATTTTGTTGTGGTTGTGTGCTTTCAAGTCATTTCTGATTTATGGCAATTTATTATTTAAAGCCCTAAGGCAACCCTATCATGGTGTGTTTTTGACAAGGTTTCTTCAGAGGGCGTTTACCATTGTCATCCTCTGAGACAGAGAGAGTATGACATGCCCATGCTCACCCAGTGGGTTTCCATGGCTGAGTTGGGATTCGAACCCTGGTCCTAATCCAGCACTCAAACCACTATGCCATGCTGGCTTTCTCACCACTATTACCTATAGTGAAACACTTCGGCAAGTGGTAGTGCAGCAGTAGGATTCCAGCTATCATTTTCTCTAACACTTCATCCTTAGAAAGTGACATAAGAGGAGCCTTCTCAGTGGCTGTATCCATAGTTTAGAACACCCTTCAGAGTAAAATTGCCAGGTCAATACTATCCCAGGATCTAAGATTTCAAATTCAAAGCCTGTGCCTTAGGGATAACACCTTTGTCCCTTTCACTCAGCCCCAGTTTCTCATGATGTATGACAGCCTCATTTTGGCTTCAAGGGAGAGATCTGGTTTGATCTGTTCTGGGACCCATTTGTTTGTCCTTTTGGCTGTCCTCAGTATCCTCAGCACTCTTCTCAGCACCACATCTCAAAGTTTTTTTCTTATCCGCTTTTTTTCATGTTCAGCTTTCACACATCTGTACATGATTCCACTTTAACTTCCATGGCAACATCCTATGGAATCTTGGGACTTGCAGTATATGGAAGGGGATTTATAATTCCCAGATAGTTCCATTGCCTACTCAGACTACAGTCCCAGGATTCCATTGGATGTTGCCATGATAGGTAAGTGAACTATAGCATTATAAATGTGTAGTGTTGAAAGGCCCTTTGTGATGTCACAGATCATAGAACCTGGTGAAGTTAAAAGGTTGGTGTTACAAGGAGAGGCCCCTGGGTATGGTTTTAAGGTTGATACATTAAGCATAAACCACAGTTAATGAAAGTAGAGTATGTTGTTACAATTTTTTAAAAAAACACCTGAGAAATAAGGAACACTCACATGCAGTTTTCTCTTGCTTTGAGAATCCTCCTCCTGCAAACGGAAGAAGAGAATCTAGGCCATGAAGCTCAGGGTTAGGCCTTAATATCTGGGAGTCCTACTTTTGAGGAATGGCCTTTTCCAGCTCCATCTAAACTTCTCTCTTTAGACGGGTGTTGACTTTCTGAGACAAGTTTATCTGTGTGGTTAACTTTATTTTGCTTGTATAGCTTTTTTTTCTGATTTGTAAAGTTTGACAGCCTCTTACTTTCTCTTCATTCAGTCAGGCAAAGGGCCAAAAATTGCCCTCCTTATTATTTTTTCCAAAGTCAGGGCAAAGTAACTGGGAGGCTCAGGTTTGGGATAGAAAAGCAGCATGAAGAAAAATGATATGGAAGTCTTTTTCCGTCTAAGTACAAGCCCCACACTTTAAAATGCTGATGTGCCTATCTTGTTTTTTGAAAATACAAATGAGGCCCATTTTTGAGAAAAGGGAGTGATATAAATCCACCAGTCAATCAAACACAGTTTCAAACAGGGAATGTAAAATGGCATGTAATTCTCTCTCAAGAAACTGTGAAACTCGCCTGCAGTTTTACCCCCACTTATCTTTCTATGTAAGTAAGAACATTATATGGTAAATATGCCCTAAAATCTATAAAAGAATTCCCTTTTTTGTGGATGCACAATTGATAAAAGCAAGAAATGCTCTCCTCAGTGCAGTAGCTCTGGAGTGCTTTGCCCCAGGGTCCATACAGGAAAGACTTTTTAATATATTTTGCCCTTATGAGTTTGTACTCAACAGTTTGTCTGTAATATTTGTCTGTTTTGTTATATTGTTGTCTGCTGGATTGGCATACTATTGTATATTATTATTGGCTGAAACTGTTGTGAGCTTATCTGAATGGTGAGTAATCACTGACACGACCAGATATGTCTTTTTCAAAATGAAAATAAATGAATACATGTGAGAACACCTCTAAAGAATGTGACCACCACTGCATTTTACCACTTTCCCAAAGCAAAGAATACATGCTCCTACACACACACCTACACACACACAATCAAGGCCAGAGATGCCAATGTGTGTGATAAGTAGGGTCAATAAGGAACAATACAGAAGCTCTTGGTCTCCCTGGTAACATTTATTTTATTTTATTCCCCTAAGGTGCTGAGCGATTCATTTCAGTTTTGAAGCAGACAAGCAAACAGCCAGGTGTTCCATCAGAATTCTCCACAACAGGCCTCCTCTGTGTGATTAATGAAGTATTGCAGGAAATAAAGGCACATTGGCTCACTCAGCAAAGGCTACACCATTTCAGAAAGAGCTTTGAAAGAGAGGAAATCAGAGCAAATTAAGAGCTTCCAGGATTAAGGCAAAGTCCAAAAGTTATGTCCAGTTCTTCAGAAATGAGATCGTCCCCTAAATCTATACGACTTTAAGTGAAACTAGAAGCGCAGAAGAAGAAGAAGAAGAAGTAGAAGAAGCAGTTTAATCACCCCATCCCTCCAGTCCCCTTTGGTTTGTTGAGTGAACAGCTGATAAAAGAAGCAAGCCTGTAAGGAATAAGATTCCATTTGGAAAGGGTTAGGGTGGCAAATTGAAACAAGTCCCCTAGGGCAACTCACACAAAGAGAAGAACATATTCAGTTGCAAACAAAACAATCCTTGCACATTTCTGGACAAAAGAGATATTTGGTACTACATCTTCACTTCCTAATAACACAATAGCCACCTTTTTTGTTGTTGACAACCATTGTTCCACACTTCAAATTATTAATTCATTACTTACATCTATATGACTGGCCATCAACAAATATTCTCTAGGTGGCTTAGAGAGCAAAAGCAAATAAAATGGGATAATAAGACCTGCAACAGAAAGTACTAAAATGCAGCACACAAAAATCACTCTACCAGAGACAGAATAAATCAATTAACAGCTCAGATTTTTTTTAAAAGTGAGAGTCCAAAGCTTCCTTTAAAAAATTAAATGTCTGGGTAGAAGTAAAGAGTTCTGTTACTTTTAGTGTAACCCATTAAATATTTGGCCATCTCAAGAGATCCTGTTCTTTTAAAAGATATGTATCTATTTTTAAAATATTCCTGCACTTGTTGAAGTCATTTCTGACTTATGGTGACCCTAAGGTGAACCTATCATGGGGCTCTCTTGGAAATACTGATAGAGTTTGCCTTGCATTCCTCTGGGGCTGAGAGAATGTGACTTGTCCAAGGTCACCCAGCAGATTTCCATGGCAGAACAAGGATTCAAACCTTGGTCTTCCAGTATTTTAGTACAACACTCAAACCACTACACCACGCTGACTCTCATTCTGTGTGAGAGAAATGTTATTTTATTGTATGAAGTTATGGATTAGAAATGAAATATTCAGGTATTCCACAAAAACAGAATTTGCAATATGTTGTGACACATTACTTTTTCAATGCCAAATTAATTCCTCCATCATGACTTTTTCCAAAGCTATCTCTGGCTAGTGAGTCCCCATTTTAGGGTCCATCGCTTTAGAGGTTTCATTATATTTTGTTGGCAATTTTGTAATCTTTATTTTCCTTCTCAAAAGCTTAATTGCTCTTCTTCTGGAGGTGCAGTCATGGATTTCTGCCATCCTAGTTTTTCTGTATCTTTCATGGTGATAGTGATGATGGAGACTTTAGGAAGAAGTGTTTTCCACCAAAAGATATCTTTCACATAAGGGCATCTTCATGGTAGCATTTTCTGATTTATTCTGCATTGTATTTATCAGCTTAGAAAACCAGTGTCTGAAACTGGCAAAGGCTTCAGTATCCCTTATCCAAATTGCTTGAGACCAGAAGTGTTCAGTATTTTGGATTTTATTTTATTTTTGTATTTTGGGGAAAAAATACATACAGCCACATACACACGCACGCACGCATGCACACACATGCACGTAATGGGACAAAATGAGGTTGAGCATCTGTGAAATGGCAAGAATCTATGCATAATGCTTGGCACAAATCCATGTCTGTCACCATTTCACAGATCCTCACATCTCTCTCCAGCTGTGTCTCCCTCCAGCCTCGCAAAAATAGTACTGTTACACAGCTAAAAAGAGTTTCAGCTTTTGGAATATTTCAGATTTTGGAATTTTGCATTAAGGATACTCAACCTGTAATGCTGTAAAGAAAAGATTAGGGGGGAAAGAAACACATGTAGATACCAAAGAAAGAACAAAGAGCATTGCGGGAGGTACAGAGCAAATATTACCTGTGATACATATTATTACATACACCCCAGTTCTTGTACTGCCCTGGATTTGGGATCCTTTGAATGAAGTTACTGGATACTTATAGGCATTGTGTAATATTTGCATTGATTTATATACGTATAGATTGACTATAGGTGGTTATGTTCATAGGTAAAATGACACCAAAGTAAACACTGCTCTCTCCACCCTACCAACAGATTTCCAGGTGAATTGCCAACCCGTAGGATTATTGGAGAGATCAACTCAGGTCTAATTGTGTTTCTTCTAGTCCTGTAGACTTGGCAATACTATCAAAAACTAATTTAAGCACATTTTAAAACTTGTTTAAAATATCATTATCAAAGTAGAGTGCACCCCATGAAAACCTCTTCCGCACAATTGCGGATTCCACATTTAAAAGTGGAAGGCCAGCTAGTGAAAAGAAAATAAGAGAGAGGATCAAGAATGTAATGCCCCAACCCATACTGATAAGGTCTCAGTCATATTGGATCATTTACACTTACTACTGAATTAATGTGTCGGCCTGTGTTGTGACAAAAGCAATGTGCAGCTTAGTTCTAAGGGTCAAGAATCTCAGAACTGGAAAAGTTCTTGAGAGGCCCTTCAAACTAACACCAGTCTTATAAGGAAAGAATCCAAAGGGTATAATGGACCCAGTGTTTAGCCCAAACAAGTACATACACTTCTTCACTGGAGTCCCCTATCAAAGATATTTTTCAGGTTTTTGTTGTAGTCTGCAATAGCTTTTTCATGAGAGATCATAATAAGTTCAAAAGAACAGAGATGTAGACTGTGCACAACAACAGATGTTTGCCATACCACCTCCAGGTCTCTTTTTAAAATGTCAACTATACAGACTTTATGATAGTCATAATTTCCTTGCATAAAATCTCTCTATTCCTTGTGCTTTTTCACAGTATGATAAGTGGAAACCAGGGAATGTGAACCTCTACTGCTCCATTTAATTTTCACCTGGGCAGCTAAGTGCTTCTAACAATCAACAAACAGTACAGATCAACATGGGTCTGATGAAGGGTATATTTGTGCTACAGTGCAGAATGGCTGGCAATTGGCATTGAATCAAAATAAACAATTGACACACCTGTTAAATGCTTTTAGACTTCAGCAAAAAAAAAAAAAAGTCATGTCATTTTGAACTGGGCATCACAGAATAGCACTGTAATACTAAAATGCTTGTTTATCTGGTTTTTTTCATCACTTCATTGGATTATTTGGTTAATCTCTATTGATTTAGCTGACTCTTTGTGTCCATTGGTGTAACGAGCAGCAGCTAGTGGCTCCGATGTCAATGAGGCAGCAAATCTAATCTGGGTTTTAGTCTAAACTTTAAAGATGCTGTCCAAGATGGCAGACTAAAACCCAAAGCAGAATCAGCGTGCCACTGTCACGGGAATCGCCAACCACCTTGGGGTGCAACACTGCCAGAAATCAAACATGCACATTCTAGTCCTGATAATGTAGACAGCACCTATGTCTGCTGCAGGGGTGTCATTAGGGCATTTGGGTTGCATCAAGTGACACCCTAAGGTGGGGGTGACACCACTTCTTCCCAAACATCTGCCTTTTGGAGAAATGGGATATGGCACTTGCCTACATCCCTTAAAATTCTGAAGTGATTATATGAGTGGGGTGAGGCTCAGTAGGAAGAGAAAGGAGAGGCTCTAGATATTTTTAAATATATATTTTTAATGTTTTAATGTTTTTAACATTTTTAATTTTAAAAAAGTTAAATGTCCTTTTAACATTTTCTTTAAAACATGACATCTTACCAAATTTTCATTTTAGCCATATGAAACAATGTACATGTAAATACATTTAGGTTGTGAATATGATATTGCAATTAAAGGAATCGTTTTAATTCTGCTAGTTGTTTATGACACAACTATTACCGTTACTTTAAGTGATATGTGGAAATTATGATGTATGAGTAACATTAATACATACAGAGATTCTGTATGGTGTGGTATAGGAGGAGGTAAATGGGGGGATGGCCCCGTGAGTGACACCACTGGTCAGCTGTTGACAAAAGAATTAGACTTTAGCAGTCACTACACCAGTCCAGAGACTTCAGCTCAGACATCCACATACAGCGAACAAACCACTGTCCAAAGGACAATTTTCAGTTTATTCACTCTGAGGTGGCTGTGAAAATGAACAGCAAAGCGCTCAGTGAGAAGGTATCTCATAGATCAAGATATGCATGGTTAAGTGGAAGTAGAATTTCAAATGGAACCTTCTGGAAGGGCTGGAAAAGAAACTCATTGCTTTTGTCAGCCTTCATGAAAGTAGACTTTTCATGTCACTTGTGACCTGATGTGAGAAGAAATGCACCTTTCTTCACAAATTTTTACATTTGCAGAATTTACAGGCCATTTTGCAGAGAACCTTTTAAAATACAAAAAGCCAAAATGCACATTTTTTTCCACACTACACAGTTAAACTACTGTGATTCCATCTTAACTGTCATGGCAACATCCAATGGAATCTAGGGATTTGCAGTTTAGGGAAGAACATTTAGAATCCCTAGCCAGAGAGCTCTCCTGCTTCTCCAAATTACAAAAACAAGGATTCTGTGGGAGACAGCTATGATGGTTAATGTGGCATGATAGTGCTATAACTATAAAAAAATACATTTGAATACACTTTAGTTAAAGGGAGAAAATATTTCAATTAGGTAAACTACCTAGAATGCTCTAATTAGGAAAAATGCAATAAAATGTGTATGAATTTTTTTTAAAGAAAATAAAAGTAGTATACCCTGACATAAAAGCACATCATTATCCCTTGGTTGATGAGGCTTTAAACACATACATTTTAAATCAACAATTTGATTGATTGATTGATTTCACTTATAGCCCACTTTTCTCTTAAAAGGGGATCCAAAGTTTCCCCAACCTCAGCCCCCACCCCACCCCCCAACTAGACAGGCTGGAGATTTTAGCTCAGTGTGTCTAAACAGTACCAACTTGGACAACATTGCTTTGAAGCTTAAAGTCTAAACTATAGTTTAGTAAAACTGGATAACATGAATTTTGTTTCTTGTTCCTTTTTGTCTTGAGTGTTATTATTCTATTCAAATCTGAACAAAATAGACAGACATATGGGTATTCCTGGCAGAAGTTGGTCTTACGACCTTCACAACATTAAGTGTGAGACCTGATACGCAAAAGCCTGAATGAAACACGCATTTCTCACAGTCCCTTTCCCACATTCTATTGAATTTTATAAGCCCTACAGTGGGGTCAAATGGGGTATGTCATTACATAGCCAAATCATATTGCTGACATTGGATGATAACTTTGCAATTTTTTTCCAGTTGCTGTAAATTGGTATATTGATTTCCTTTCCCTTCTGTAACTTAACACCATTATCCCATTACCATACCATTATAAACAGTCTCACTGGAGGTTGTAAAGAGTGATATTTGTCAAGATAGTGTGTTGATGGCTAGAATGCTGAAGATGGATTCAGAAGACTTGGATTCAAATCTTTGTTCAAATCACTGTGTGACCTGAAAATGATATGATCCCACATATGTTGTCTGAGGTCTTTAAAAGAAATGTAGGATACATATATAATGTTTTTATTCAGCATCGATTGGCACACTAATTGTGTTCCTTCCTGCAGACAGATGACTTGGCCACAATTAATACAATTAATAGCTAACAGTTTGTTAGCTCAGAAGGACCAACATGCCAGTTTAAAAAGTTCTTTACTGGCTGACAGTTTGTCCCTGGGCTCAGTTCAAAGTGCTGATTTAAAACCCCACACAGCCTGGGACAAAATCTCTCTCTCATAGAAACTATCAGTTAATAAAAGCCATCAGAAGATTTTCTCTCGGTATCCTTGCATTCTGAGTTTAGGCAAGATGTTTGATGGACTGAAGGCTGTTTCTGTGGCGACTCTTAATGTGTGGAACCTCTTCCCTTAGATGTGGTCCACTGATACCTCTTTTCATTGGTGGGAATAGCATTTAGCAATGGCAATAGCATTTACATTTCTATACTGCTTCATAGTGAACACAGCACTCCTTAAGCAGTTTATAATCTGTAAGACAGTTGCCCACAACAAGCTAGGTATTTGTTTTACCAACCTAGAAAAGGACGGAAGGCTGAGTCAACCTTGGAGCTGTGAGATCGAATTCACAATCTTGTGGCTGCAGTACCAGCATTTAACCACTGCACCACCAGGGCTCCCTGGTACAGTTACATTTTTTACAATGTACTAAATAAAGGCTCTTAACAAACCTGACATTGCTGTTAAACCTGTAAAATACAGAGCAGGAATTGCAATACAGTGGTACCCCGGGATACGAAAGCACCGCCTTACGAAATTTCCGGGATACGAAAAAATCCCATAGGAAAAAACTGTTCCGGGTTACGTTTAAACAGCTGAAAATCGGTTTTGTAAATATTGGGAACCCCTGGTTAAGAGAATTGTGGACAATTGCTTACAATTCAGAAATTATTTTTCATGAAAAATGCATATGTCTGGGAGGTTTGTACCAAGAAATCCCTATGATAGGCTCACCTTAGGGTCACCATAAGTCAGAAATGATTTCAAGGTTCACAACAACAAAGTTTTGTAGCTTTTGTGCTACAGGTGATGGTGAAGCATTTCTGATGTATGACCAGTTATATAAGGAGGTGACTATCTAGTATAGCTCCATACCCTCCCACAATCCTGATTAATCCTGTTTTACAGCTGTTTTCCATTTAAAAATTCCCAGTTTCTGTCCCCACTCCCCATACTCTCAGTTTACTTCAATTACTGCAAACTGAGGTCAAAGTTAAATAACTCAGCAGGGAAGGGAGGATGGAGGTGTGAAATGTTTTCTTTCCCTGTAAACTCAGGCAAAAGCAAACTGTTTCTGGCTTGTGTGTTTTTCTTATTATTATTATTAACCTTTATTTATAAAGCGCTGTAAGTTTACACAGCGCTGTACATCAATTTTTTAGTCAGACGGTTCCCTGCCCTCAGGCTTACAATCTAATTAATAACTTTTATTGTCTTGACAACATTCTGACATTGCTTGGTCACATGTGTCTCACTTTTCATCTGTGAAATCTTGGATAGTCTAGAGTTCTGGCATAGCTCTGGCATAGCTAAGGTGGTGCAAATTTATACTGTTCAACAGCTGAGCAGGATCTTTGCATGAGTGTGTTTTTGTGGTTAAATTCTAGAACAGATACATTAACTATCCTGACCATTTCTTTTCGAGGATGAACCTCTGGGCAATCTTAGTGCAGGGCGGGGGGGAAACAGTACAATTGCACCATGATCCCTCCTACACAAACCTATGGAGCAATAAGCATTTCTTCCTTGAACAATAGCAAAATTATAGAAAAAATGGGAGACATTGCTTCAAAACACAGGGACAAAAAGGCTTAAATCAGTGCCACATCTATT
This sequence comes from Sceloporus undulatus, assembly GCF_019175285.1. NCBI lineage: Eukaryota > Metazoa > Chordata > Lepidosauria > Squamata > Phrynosomatidae > Sceloporus > Sceloporus undulatus. Next base: position 35,162,795 of record NC_056525.1, on the reverse strand, counting down.
AAACTACAAATATTTTCATAAAACATTGTGTCTAAACAGCAGCTACTTCCATCTAGTGGCAATAAAGTATACAACAAAAGGCTGCATGCTTAGTAGTGAGCCAATACATGCTTTGAATTGCACGTGCTATGTTTTGTACTAATGTTCTTGACATATTATTTACAGGTGGAGGGCCCAAATGCTGTGGAACTGAAAATCTAATCTAAAATCTGAGAAGCATTTGCAATAGTGATGCAGCAAGATAAATATTGGGACCATGTCCGCTCCTCACAACATCTGCATGCTTTTCAGCCTCATCCCATATTGAGCACAACAACCAAAAAAATCAACAATAGCCTACGTTCAACAAAACAACAAAAAAATAAGCCTGCTTGTATACAGTTTGTATAGAGAGGAGAGAGCAAAATCTTATCCTTCCCTGTAGAACCAGGCAAAACCAAACTCCTGCAACCTCTCCTAGTTTGTGTGTTCTTCCTAGAAACATATATTTCTGATAACATTTGCCATCTTGACTACATTCTGATGTTGCTTGGCTACATGCATCCAGTTTTCATCTGTGAAATGTTGGAGGGAATTCTGCAGCTGTACATGCATAGGGGTTCTGCACTAGTCCATGGAATGGATACATATACATGGATGTTGATCTTTCTAATGCCCTAAAATCAACAGGATCTAAGTACACAGAGATGCTCTTAAGTCTTATCAGTATCATAGGTCTTAAGTGCACTTGGTTTTCTTTCAGTTACAGCCTGTGCATCCTGATCTTGTGACATGGACAAGTGGACCTTAGAATTTATCTCCCTAGGATGCCTGTTTCTAAAAATAAAAACAAATGATTACCTCAGTTATATGCTCCACTTCCTTTAAAGCTCTTAGATGGCTTCAGAAGACACGTTTTGAAGCTCACACTGGAATCAAAAAAGGAAAATTTTAAAAACACCCCTACAGGTTACAGAAGTATCTTTGCCCTAGTTTCTTCTCTGTGTGATATCTAAAGAAAGCTGTATGGGTCAAACCTTTTACTCATTACTGGCTTTGCTATCCACATGTACTTGGGCAGGACTGTGGCTAGGACTGGAAGTAATACACTGTTTGTTTTGAGGTCTTTTTTGCTTTTACATATATATACATCAAGAATTTGCAAGCCACTAGAAACCTATCAAGCATGGCACTATGCCCCCAAAAGAAAAATGCCTTGGTTTTGGAGCCACCGTCATTGCTTCCTCATGTAAAGCCTGTCCAGAGCATTGCTGCTTCTGCTGAAGAGAGAAATGAGAGCCTGGACTCCTTGTTGATCACATGTCCTGCTGACTGTTTCTGACCTCAGCAGTGATGAAGTGGTGATGGAGACAAAACAGGGGATGGGGCAGCAAGGCCAATGCAGTGACATCCCAGATGGCACATGTGAACAACAATGCAGCATCACACCAGATCCAGCCCTTTGCATGTGATTGTAATCATGCTCCATCTGGGGCTGGTCTAGGGCATAATGCTTTGGCTCCTTGGACCAGCAGCCTATGTAGATGTGCCCCTAAGGTATTTGTCACTGTGGTCTCTTGTGCAGTGCAGAAAAAGATAATAAAGAAAATAAAAATAGAAAATGGTAATATAGAAATAATATTGAAAAAGGAAGCGATTGTTTTTTTCTTGAAAATGATCCCAAAGATACTTGGGGGAGATAATTTTTTAAAACAAGAAGGATTTGGCTTTCTCACCCCTCTCTATCCTACCCTTATACAGGAGTGTATATGTGTGTGCATGAGCAGGAATGCCTGTGTATTTGTATGTGACAGAGATAAAAATGTTAAGTGGGTTTTATCTCTCTGGAACCCAGATTGTCTTGCAATATCACTCTGCCAATGCTGGTACTCAGGGAGACATTACTGTACAAAAGACAATGTACTAGCACAATACAAAATGTCTGCACCCTAGAGTCAGTTAATGCTGTGATACGTATCTCTACAGTGTGAACTTCATGAGTGCCATTAAAAATATTTCCCACTAAGCAGCTTTCTAATGTATAGATATTTAAGTCCCATCCGCTGCCTGTACAGTAATATGCAGTCTTTATTCTTACTTTATGGAATTACCCTACAACTTGTACAGAGATATGTCTAGAGTTAGTTCAAAAGTTGCAGCTAAAAATTAATTCTTCTTGGGGTTTTGACCTAAAAGAAGGACATTTCATAGGGATGGGAATGGAAGGTACTTGGCAAGAAATCAAAGGGTTTTCCACAATATATCTGAATGCATTTATTGTTTGCAATTCAAACTTTTTAGGTCTCATACATTCTGTCCATCTTCTCTTGCCCAGAAGAAAAGGTGTCTATATAGGTCAACTCTCTCTGCATGCCTTGTCAGAAAAAGTCATTTGTCTTCCCTGAACCTCAGAAATAAATCCAGTCGGTGCCAATTGGACATGGTTCCAGATAGTGTGTTACTAAAATCACAGGCTTTATAGGACTATGCAAATTTCCTTCCTAAAAATGTAGAGGGCAAAAGGAGAGGGTTAGGTGGAAACACAGTCAGTAAATTCTCTTGTTCCCATTTTATCAAATGCCATTTGTCTGGCGACAGCTTTTTTCTCCAATTTGCAGTATCTATGTCAGCTTCCAAAAAAGGGGGACATCTTCCTTAGTTCACCCTAATCAGTGAGGTGCCATACAACGAATGTATTAATATTCTCGCTACATCCATTCTCATTCTGACATACTGAAAGAATGCTGGAAAAAAGGCCTAGTGTTGGAACTCCAGCATCACCACAGTTGCTGTTTAAATTGATTGGTGTTGTTTCAAGAAAACAAGAGATGAGGAAGTTTGGGATGGTTCGTTGAAACACAAATTGGCTTAGAAAGTAAGCTAAACTATTCCCTGATTTGCTTGTAAATCCCTGAGTTTAATTCTAAACTAATCTGATTCATGCAGGGAGGGAGGATGACATATTACTAATTGACAGTAAACTCCCTGTAAAGTGTCTGTTATTACAATGCCAAAGTTTGTGATTAAATACATCTTTCAAAATTTGGAATATGAAATTCAGAAAGTTTGGAAAGCTCCTAATGTCCATAACACTCTCTCTTCACAAAGAATGTCTTACAGTTCAAGATATTTGTTTAAGCTGCTGTAGGCAGTCTTTACTTTGTCTAGCTTTGTACATTTAGAGATAACAATGATTGTCATCACCTTACCTAAGTTGAAGCTCTCATTGTAACAAAGATATGCTTTAAAACTGACATGCAGTTTACCAAAGTGTGGTATTCTGAGAATAAATAATAATTGATGAACACTGCCGATAATGTGTACATGATTTGCAGATACCTATCTTATGTGATTTCCATTTATTAAAATATTCTCACATGCCCATGCATGGCGAAAATTCTAAGACAATAATTTTGAGAACCTTTTTTACATCCTCCTCCATTCTGCATTTTTGATAGCATCTAGTGTGTATTTTCCTGCTCACAATGTCCAGGTGTCCTGTGGATGATGCTGCCACCATTTGACGAAGAAGGCCCTCTGAATCTTGAAAGGTGGAAGGGGCTTTGGCCAAATTACAGGCCAACGTCCTGTTAGTGATATACACATGCATTAAGTCTGCCTTATGCTTACATATGATTATGTGCGGGTTTTCTTTTCTTTGTTTGGTTTGGGGTTTTGGTTTGGCTTGGTTTTGGTTTTTTTGTCCTTGTGGGCATTCATATTCTCTTCATCCTTCTGCAACATCCAAAGTGCCTTCCCAGACACACTGTTGCATTGTGATAGCCCCTCCTAGATTTTTCCATCGATATTGGAGAGCTAAGAGGGTTGCAGAAGTATCTGAATATTTTCCCATAGCCATATGCAAACCAAGAACATCTGCCAAGATCTGCTGGAGTCCTCTGAAGGTCTCAGAAGATGATGTCATCAGTCCACATCTGACTGTCGGAATGGAGCCAGACACATCCCAATCCTCTGCTCTCCACTAGCAACAAAATGGGTGGGGAGGAGCTATGAGGTTTGCCCTGGGATGGGGGTAGCAGGGAAGGAGTAGGAAAGTTCTGCATGCAAACATCTTATGCTGAGCTAGACCATGTAGGCCAATATCACACTACAGAGTTATAACACTATTATTCCATTTTAACTGCTATGGCTGCCTCCTGTGGAATTTGTGGTTTAGTGGTACATTAGAGTTGTCCGGCTGAGAATTCTACATGTCCCTCCCTAAACTGCAAATCCCGGGATTCCACAGGAGGCAGCCATAGCAATAAAAGTGGAATGATAGCTCTATAATGGTGTATAGTGATATTCGGGCAAGCCATTTTAACACTGCTACTGAATATTCAGATCATATGAAAGCAACATGTCCTAGGATCCTTGCCACTTGCTGAGATGTTTATTTTTCAATATTTAAGGCACACCATACAAATGGAAGCTTTACAAATACATTTTTTTCTATAAATTCTGTAATGTTTTCTGTGTGTAAGCTGACAAAGCTATAGGATGACAAAATTTTCCAACACTCTTATTGAGGCACATTTCTGAAGTTCAGAAGATGCCAAGTTAAAAGTCAGCGTGCCTCACACTAAAATACACAGGGAGTACATAGAAGGAAAATGTACTTAAGCAGTGCTGATTTGCAGAGCGTAAGTGCCGATGGTTTATATGTACACACCAGATACCGAACAGAATGTCCTTTGATGAAACACACTTATTTTGTGAGACATTACAAACTGTAATAGCTGCTCATATCCTTTATTAGTCATAAATATCTATTTGAACAGAACTCAGCACCTGTTTGCTGAGCATATCACATATTTCTGGCCATTGGGCTTGTCTGTGAATTGTATTTCTACAGCATTATCCAGTAATAATTTACTCAGCTACATATGGCTGCACTGTAGATGGCCCTGTCATTAGGCAGAGCAAGGTGGCAGGAAGCAGATTTCAAATGTCATGAAATGACATAATTATTTAAAAAAATTGTTGCTACAATATTTTTACTGCTGAGTATGCTTGTGCAATGTTCTGTTTTATATACCAAAAGAACATGGTCAGTTCAGGATATTATGCACCTTCATTTGGGGGTGGGGGGAAGGACAAGGGTGTAGCTTGCTATTCTGCTACAAGAAAGAATGGACTTCATCACACAGGGTCTCCAGGCATGGGATGAGAATGAAATGAAAAGGGCCAGGAACGAATGGGGAACAAGTGGGGAATGCATTTTACTGCACACAGAAGTCCCCATTCTGTTCTGTTCCCTTCCCTTCCATTCCCAATCTGTCCCAGATGACGTGACTTTTGAGAACTGTTCAAAACAGTTCTCAAAAATCGCCTCCTCTGGGATGGATTGGGAATGGAAGGGAAGAGAACGGAAGAAATCAGGGACTTCCTGTGTGCAGTAAAATGCACCCCCACTCGTTCCGTTCCCTACCCAGTCCCTTTTGGACCGTTCTTGTCTCATAAGCAACATTGGAGTGTGGTCAAGATGGTAAAAACTATTAATGGGGGAAAAATTTAGTTGGAAAAGTTTGCTTTTGCCTGATCCTGCTGAAAAGGGCAAGATTCCTCCCCTTCCTCTCCTCTTCCTGATGCTAAGTTAACTGAGTGCAGTAACAGAAAAAAGTTAAAATAAAACTATCAATAGAGACTATCAATATAATAAAACTATCAATAGAATTTTTTAAAAAATTAAAAGCCCATCCACTTGAAAGCAATAAAATAAAATAAAAGCAGTGCAGATCAGTCATTTTCCCTAATACCAGTCAGTTCCAAAAGATCTTCTGAAATAAAAATGCTTTATTCATTGTGGAAAGGAAATTAGAAAGAAAAGACATTATGGAGGGGTCCTATATAGCCACCCTAAGGAAGGACCTCCAAAGTCTAGAGACAGCCACTAAGAAAGTCCTCTCCTGTGTTCCCATTGAGGGTAGTGGGACAGAGAGGAAAGCCTCCTCTGAAGCTCCCAAATCCCAGGGCATGCTCATATGAGACTATATTGTTCTTAAAGTAACCTGGATCTTAGCTATTTAGGACTTTCTTTACAGGAACAGGTCAGTTGCCAATGGAACTATTACAACAGGCAAGTTGGAAAGATGTTACTTCTATCTGATTGCTGCTTACAGAAGTTGTTTTAGGCTGTTTTTCAGGATCAACCCAGGACTTTTTGCTACCTGAGGTGAGGAGACCCCTGCTCTTCAGTTGCATATACAAAATCCATAGAATAAAATTGTAATTAAATCTTCCTTTGCCACCTAGGGTGGAATAGTGTCTTCCACAGTAGCTGAAGGCAAGAAACTAGCTTACAGAGTGTAAGGAGAGAACATGGCACACAGCTCATTCTCCTTCAGCTTATTGCTATAGCCTCTCAGTATCTGCCACGTGAAGCAATGGCTTCAGTTTGTCCAGTGGTAGGTCTGGTCCTGATATTAAAAACAACATGTTTAAGCAATCAAAGATCTCAGCAATCTTAACCTGAATTTTATGTGGATCAGAAGCTAGATTCTTTTTATACAATATTGCCAAAATCCGACCATATCTCTCCGCCTCTACTGCCAAGATTGTGGTCCATGCCCTAGTGGTATCACGACTTGATTACTGTAATGTCCTCCTGGCTGGGCTTCCTCTTTCTCACCTCTGTCCTTTAATTTCTGTCCAGCATTCAGCTGCAGGCATTATCACATCCACCCACCGCTCTGTCCACATCTCTCCTTTGTTGGCATCCCTTCACTGGCTCCCCCTCCCTTTCCATATTCAGTATAAGCTCCTGCTGTCAACGTTTAAAGCCCTCCATGGGCTGGCCCCTCCTTATTTATCAGACCTTCTTTCTCCTCACCTTCCCACTCAGGCCCTCCGTTCTGGTAGTCAAGGTTGGCTATCCCAGCCCAGGATTCTCTCTGCCCCATCTCGGATTCACCCCTTTTCACTTGCTGCCCCTCGCTCCTGGAAACTTCTTCCCCCATGAGCAAGGGTCATCACATCATTAACCAGCTTCAAAATGGAGTTGAAGACCATTCTGTTCAGAGAAGCATTCCCAGGCATTGCATGATTATCATTTGCTATTTGATGTTCTTTTGTTGCCTGTTTTATCGAACCATTTCCTGTATTGCTTTGTATTTTATAGGCATTATCCTATTATTTCTTAGATTGTATGCCATAGGCAGGCTTACTCTTATATATTTATTGTTTCATGTACAGCGCTGTGCAAATCTACAGCGCTAAATAAATAAATAAATAATAAGGCATGCTAATTTAATACAGTACTGCAGCCAGTATGTGTGTGTTTGTTTGTGAGTGTTCACTCTGGTGGATAAAAACTCTTAGAATATTTTTCAGATAATGTCAAACTGTGTTTAGAACTGGATGGATGGCAAGAAGAACCTGAAAATTCAATAATAGGTGAGAAGAGATGCTCCCTCCACCCTATTTTCTTTCGTCTAGTGGATATCAGTATTGTGCTGCATATTGTACTCTCCTAACTGAATTTCCTTGCACAACCTTAATGGTTTAATATAGTTTTCATACTAGCAATAATCATTTTCTTCTGTCCTTGCTACCGATAGTTACACAGCCCATTTCTCTTTGTCACTTAGTGCTGAACCATAGCTTTGCTGAAGGTTTATCATCCTTGAACCTGAAGGGAGTGAAAAAAAACACAAACATTTTGGACTAATGGGCCCATTGATCGATGCCAGAATCAGCTTTGTCAGGTTGCTCACTGCCACTGTGAAGAAATCCCCAAGGCTCTGTTGTGGTGCTTTAGCCTGAGAAAACTAACCCTGCCCTTCAACCTATGAGTATCAAAGGAGTTCTGTCAAGGGTATCACTTGTACTTTACAAAATTGGCAAAGTCATTTACTGACACTCAAGTACATATTCGTAATACTATGCCATGAGACCAGCTAAGGAAAAATACATTCAATTAGGTTTGGTCAACTGGAAGTTCAGCATCAATACTTAACACACACACACACCCAAAGGCTTTCCATTTAACTAGTGTAACCCTGCTCTCAAACACTTCCCTGCGTTTTTTCTTCTTGCCTTTTTTAATATGTCTATAAATGGCAACACACACATCTCCAGATAAAAAGATAATGAACATGCACTGACATATTAGGTATGAAGACATAATATAAACATAGAAAAGAATGCATATATATTCATATATATGCACAAACTGTGGGTCATTTTTTTTGTGATGTATTTATTGATAAAAATATTTATTGGTACTTATTAATTAAAACATTTATGTTTCATTCTGTATCAATCAACAGCACTGCAATAATTAAATAATTTCAACATTATAAAAGAGGTTGACATAACTTCTTTTTTGTTACTCAAAAGAGAACCCACAATTCTACAGAATAAAGCCCGGATCATGGGCATACTGGAGTCATATTTTGTTTTGTCACCAAAAGAAAGCCATGTTGGCATCAATCAGGCCTTCAACAAAAGGGCACTGTACAACCAGAGATGCAGAGAAGACAATTATGTTCATTACTCAAGACCAGTGCAAGATGATTTACTGCCTTAAAAAAAACCCTCCTAAACAAGCTCTTCTACTTATGTACAGAAACTAGCCTGACTGGCAGTTGCCTCTCCAATATCAATGATGGGATAGCATCTTCCACCATATTTAAGGGCTTAGGGGTGTATGTAGTGTTGTCAGTTTTTAAAATAGCAATAAGAGACCACTGGATTTCATGACATGAAAGGCCAACAATCAGTAAATAGTTATTAACAATGCAACTGAGGAAGTAGAGTGAAGTCTACAAAAGCTCACGCTGCCAATTTATTTCTTTCAGTGAGTCTCAAAGGTGCTACAAAATCTCTCTACATACTGATTCTACAGACTAACACAGCTATATCTTTGAATTCTAGCTATTAACAAGTTCATGCTCTACTTAAATACCAAATGAAAGTATTGGATTCAGTTAACTTAACCATGTAAAATTAGCATATTGTCCACATTCGTAAGTTACAAGATGCACACTTTTCTTTCTTACTGAAGTGCCCAAATTCCAAAAGAGATTAAGAAGTGTTTGTGTGTTTGTGTGTGTGTTTATAGGCATTTTGTTCAAATCAAAGCTTTCCAGCCCTCAAATAGGGAATATCCCTTAGAATAAGGCACACCTGGCAGCCCTAGGTGTAGGCCATGTGAAACACACAGCTCTATTTTTCACCAGCCAGGAATAGCCAAGGGGCTGCCATGTTGCACACACCCAGACTATCCATCATCTTCTGCCTGAAACCGTTGTTTCATTCTGTCTAAAGATAGAGCCAGCCCTGCAACATTGCTTCTTTCTTCCAAGATTTTTTAAAAGTTAAAACTGCTTTACTCTTTTGTTTTCCAAAAGGCTCACAGAGACATTGGTGAAATAATACCCCCATCTAAATCATATGTACTGTGTGTGTAGTCAAAAGGGAAAATGTGCCATACTGCCTCTCTAGCTGTACCCATCCAGCCACTGGATGACCAATCCATGAGGTTTTCTTTTCTTTTTTCCACCAGTTCTTCCTTAGTACCACCAACAGATCTGTAGGTTTTGTTTTTTGGAGGAAAAATCCAAATATAAAGAGCCATTTCTTTAAAAGCTGTGCCTTAATGCCAAAGTGTGACAGCAGCCTGGTGATTCAGGAAACAAAAGTGACAAAGTATCACACGCTATACAGCAGAATCTCTTTTTGTTTTTGTTTTTCAGAAAAGCACCCGAAAAACATTCTCTTTGAATAAATAGCCATCTTTCCTGATTACATAATCTTCCATATTTAAAACATTTTTGTGGCAGCCTTGGAAACTCACACAGCCAAATACATTCAGTTTAAACTTTATTCTACATTTGCTTTTGAAGGCAAAGAAACAGATTGGGTAGCCTTCTACTAAGATTTATGTTTTCATAATTTGTATATGGATTTCTGTCCAAAACAAGGAGCAATGATTCTATTAAAGAGTGAAACTCAGCTTCTACAATAGCCTCCAGTTTTATTGTTGTTGTCAGTTGCCTTCAAGTCGATTTCGACTCACAGTAACCCCATGAATGAGACCCTCTGTTTCCTTTGCATCTCTGTCCAAGTCCCTCTGGTTTCTTTGTTCTGCTCAGGTTCTGCAGTGCATAGACTTGGAACAGAAGAAGCTGAATTATACCCCTTGATCCATTTAAGCCAGTATTGTGAACTCAGTCAATGGCTCTTGAGAGTTTCAGGCAAGATTCTTTCCTAGACTACTTGAAGATCCCAGGTATTACAAATAATTTCAGTAAGGGGTCCAAGTATAAACGAAGCCTGACTTTGCTTAACTTGCCAAATCAAATGATCTCAGCATGTGCAGGGTGGTATAGTGATTCTACAGCTGGAGTCTGCCTTGAGGAAAATGAGTGTCCTTGGTAATCTACTGCAAATCATTCAAAAGCCCACTTATAGAACCAGATCAGTCCACTCATGAGTTATAGTTTCAGTGGTCTATGATACTAGTTGATACAGAAGTACAACCTCACTTTACTGAGGTGAAGGGCAGCTAGAAAGAAATAATGGGAGGGGGGATGTGGACACTCACTCTTTCCCCAAAGAAATTCATTATTGAATACATTGTTCTAAACTGATAAGAAGCTATTTGATACCACACATACCAGTGATATACCACTGATAAGAAGCCATTTATTAAGAAGCGAGAATAATGATCTGTCCAACAGATCTCAAGTCTTTTGAAATATCAGAAAATATTTTTCCACCCATGTTTTCTTAGATATTTATCTGCAGATGCCAAGAATACAGCTCCTTGCTCTATACTAATGACATGAAACAACCTACTTTTCAAAAGGCTGCAGAGCACATCTGATATGAAAAGAAGAAAGGGACACCATGAGAAACAATACAACTTTATCCTGTTTCTTCAGAAATCACTGAAATCACTCATGTTATTTTTTTAAAAAAGAAAAATTGTAGCCCACAGCTCTGTTTACACAGCAAATAAATGTAGATAGAGGTGCACTTAGAAACCTGCCACAGTATAAAATCTGTGATAGAAAATAACAGGGTAATGCACAATATTTGTCTTGATGTGTTTAATAAATACATTTCCCTCCCCCATGCCCTGCAAGCTTTTCCAGTAGTAAAAGAATGCAGTTATGAGATTTTCCCATTGACCTTTAGTTTGGACATTTAAAATTTTAGTTACAATTTTAATCTTCTTCCATCAAAGGAAATATAACAATAAATGATCTGGTACCACAGAAGCAATTTTTAAAAAAACACTATAATTCCAATTACCTTTTTCTCCTCCCCAACCAGAACAATGGCTATCACTTTCTCAGATTCAGGCAGAATCTGATCAATGGCAAAGCTAATTATGTACATATAACTATTAATATATTTCCAATTACTTCTTAATTACAAGCCTAGCTAAGTCAGGATGGATGAGATACTCTGTGTAATGGCAGCCTATATATATTCTTTTTTTCTCCTGTCTGGAGCTTTTACACATGAATTGTTGGTCCACACACTGTGGAAAGGCAAGGACAATAAAGATAAAATGTAATAATTGATTATGTGCATCTGAAATAGAACAGGAAAAATACATTGAAAATGGGTAGCTGAGCCCTGACATTAACTGTAGCTTGTTGCTTTAATTTCAGCAGAAGGTGTATTTTTCTTCTTTTCTTCTCTTTTCCATGGAGGCTTTCTTAATTCCTTTTTCATTAGGTTCAGAGCAGGGATAAATTCCAGCAGAGTTAATGCTCTTTTTGTGTGGAAATGCTCAAGCCATTTTTAACACACCTATTTTCTTACCTGCCGAGGTCAAATCTCTTTATTTTCTCCACTACTGCTTAATAATCCTGGAGGAGCTTCAATAAACTCAGACGCACAAAAAAATGATAATGTGGATGGTCTGATTTTATCAGAAAAACAAAAGGGCAAGAAGAATATAGGGAGGGGATGGAGTTGCTACAAGAGTAGAAAAGGTTGTCCCAGAGATTTGCAGAACTGGAAGAGGCTGAAGATTGCCAGCTGTTCCAGTACACTTCTGATACTGCTTCTGGGACCAGAGCCCAAAATATTTTTTTGCCAAGTACAGAGCAACATAATGTATATTCTCATGAGTAGGGTGGCCAGGTGTCCCTTATTATTTATTTATATATTTATTTATTTTCACACACACACACACACACACACACACACACACACACACATATATATATATATATATATATATATATATATATATGCCGCCTTTCTCCGTGAAGGTACCCAAGGCAGCTCACAGATTTTAAAAACATTAAAATAAAATTTAAAACAGTTAAAATCACCTAAAAATAATATAAAAGTACATTAAAATATAACACAAGTTAAATACACATGTTCAATATAAAAACCACTGTGGTTATTATAAGGAACATCCTGTATTTCAGGGCTAGAAAGCTTGTCCCTTCTAGGCCTGACAGTTATCCCTAATTATAAGAGATGTCCTCTGTTTGAGAGCTGGGAAGATTTTACTTTTATACATGCATATATATGGTTGTGTAACTGTCTATGCACATATGTATATATTTGCTATCCTGCCTTTCTTTCAGTAAGGAACAGAATATGGGATTTCAACAAATCCTGCTAACTCAACACATAAACTAGCATCTGCAGCCTGAAGCCCATGTCCTATTCAAAGTTGGTAGAGCATACTTGGAAGAACAATGGCTAGCTTTCTTCCTTGCTGGGCAATGGCAACTGGGCAACAGCAGGGTCCACTCTTATAGCCAGTCATTGGCCAGTGAGTAAAACTACACCAAGGGTCTGTCTGCTGTTGCACAGATGTGGAAGAAGAACCAGCCTTTGTCTCTTGGATCTGCTGGAAGGCCAGGAGGGAGAAGGCTGGTTCTTACCTACTCCCACAGCAATGGCAAGACAGAACCAGGATATAGTTCTGTCCCCCATACAGTGATTATGGGTGCCTAAGGACTGAAGTCTTCAGGAGGGGCCCTCCTTTGAGTCCCATTATTCAGGGCAATCTTCTGTGGGAGGACACAGAAGGGGCCTTTTCTCTAATATGGCACCCCAGTTATGGGATGCCATCTCCTTTGAGACCCAGTTGGTGCCATGCTGGTGCCATGTAAGAAAATATTTATTTTTATTAAAGCCAGTGGAATCTAACTAATTTTGTCTGTATCTTGCTATGCATTATGATTGTATGGGTTCCCTACATTTTAGCTGATTTTAATTGTTTTGTCAAATGCTTTTAAAATTATGGTCTACTGTTTGATATGGTTTAAATTGGTTAAGCTGATATTATTGTACACCACCCTGAGATTGTATGATATAGGAATTTTTGTTTTTTTAAAGGACACTAAACTAGAGCAATCGCCACTGGTTCCTTTACTTTTTGTGTGTGCCAAAAAAAGCATTATCTCTGTATAATAACATGCAACACACCCAAGCAGTGTAGGATATAAAGGAGAGATGTGAGAAGCAGAAGACCTTATCAGACTTGTTCCTTGATTTTCTGGCACTGGCCTTTAAAACTATAACCAATATAGATTAATTGGTTTTTAAAAATATTCCAAAGAATAACCTTAGTAATCATTTCCACTCTAGTCACCATGTTCTTTGGTAAAGGCTGGTAATTGGTAGCTTTTTAATGTCAAGCAAGCCTGGGTATGCAGCCCTATAAAACTAAGTAACTAAAGAGCTTGACTCTAGATTGTGATTGCCATCACCAGTCAAGCTCACGAAAGGAATTAGCTTGCATAACTCATTTAAAAGAAGAAATGGAAATGAACAAGAAACATAAATGTTCCATAATTATTGTAATTATGTCAGCTTCCTGTTTAATTACTTACCTAATGAGCCTACAATAGCATAACAGGCAGGTAAAAATGAAATGTCCTGTATATTTTATTTTTATACTTCTGATTTTAACAGTAACATAACTTCTTTATTTTATATATGAAATCTGATGGGTTCATAAACCTTACAGCATAAGGGCTGATTCACCCATGCACGTCTATCAACTGATTTTATTAATACCTAACTCTTAACCCTTTTTATCTCAGCTTCTCATGATACTGAACTTCTGTGAAGAGAGGCAAAGGAGGTAGTGTCTCTAAAATGTAATTCATGGTTACCTTGACAAATGACAGTTCTATGGGAAACAATAACAATGAACATAATAATAAACTGATAAAATTACCTGGCCCTTAAAATAAAATGTAATGCTTCTATATCTATGCTTCTATATACATTGCTGAGGTAATATACCAGCATGGTGTAGTGGTTTGAGTGTTGAGCTAGGACTCTGGAGATCAACATTTGATTCCCCACTCAGCCATAAATCCCAGTGGGTGACCTTGGGCAAGTCACATGGTCTCAGCCTCAGGGGAAAGAAATTGAACAAATCTTGCCAAGAAAACCCCATGATAGGATCTTAGGGTTGCCATAAGTTGGAAATAACTTGAAGGCACACAACAGTTGACTCGAAGGCACACAGTACAGTGGACCTCTGGTTTGCAAGCCAAATTTTCCTTGTTTAGTACCACATCCTGTACTTTTGCTGGCTTATTTATTGATCTTGGAATTGTGCCTCATTTATTTATTTATTTTTAAAAAATCTAGCTCCATTTACCTAGTCTGGAAATTATTATTATTCTTTATTTATATAGCACTGTAGATTTAAAGAGCACTGTACATACAAACAATAAAATCAATAAAAATGAAAATGTACAAATGGCATACATTCTACAAAATACATATAAAACAATAGAAAATAATACAAGATAGAATTATAAAAAAATAAGGAGGCAACAAATTAAAAATATACAATATCAAATATCAAATAGAAGATCAGATAACAATAAGATAAACAATCATACAATGCCTGGGAATGCTTCCCTAAACAATATAGTCTTCAACTCAGTTTTGAAACTTGTTAAAGAAGTGATGAGCCATGCGGCTCATGTGGGAAGGAGGTTCCAGGAGTCAGGGGCAGCAAGTGAGACAGGGCAGTGGACATCCTAGGCTGGGACAGCAGACCTTGACTACCAGAATGGAGGGTATGAGTGGGAATGTGAGGATAAAGATAAATAAGGAGGAGCCAGACCATGCAGGGCTTTAAATGTCAACAACAGAAACTTATACTGAAAACTGAAGGAAAGGGGAGCCAGTGAAGGGATGATAATAGAGGAGAAACATGGTCAAAGTGGCGAGCAGACGTAATAATGTGTGCAGCTGAATGCTGGACAGAAATTAAAGGATGGAGATGAGAGAGAGGAAGCCCTACCAGAAGGGGGTTACAATAATCTAGTTGCGAGACGACCAGAGCGTGGACTAGAGTCTTGGCAGTAGAGGCCGAAAGAAATGGACGGATTTTAGCAATACTGTAGAGAAAGAATCTACAGGTCTTTGACTGTGGCCTGGATCTGGGGGATACACGACAGAGAAGAATAAAAAATGAAATCAAGAGTGTGAGCTTCCAGGACCAGATTAACAGAGATGTCGTCAACAGAAACAGAAAAGGAGTATTGAAGGGTGGACTTAGGTGGAAAGACAAGAAGTTCCGTCTTGGACATGTTGAGCTTCAAACGCCAATGGTGCATCCACTGAGAGACAGCTGTAAGACTAGCACCCCGGGGAAAGGTCAGGGGTGGAAAGATACAGCTGAGTGTCATCGGCATACAGATGATAGGAAAAAAACAAAAGAACTGATACGTTTTCCTAGGGACAATGTGTAAAGAGAGAACAATAGGGGACCCAGAACAGAACCCTGGGGAACTCCAACAGATAACGGAACAGAGGACGAAGTCTGACCACTCGTGACCACTGCAAAAGATCTATCTGACAAATAAGATTTAAACCAATCAAGAACAGAGTCCGAGAACCCAAGGTCAGAAAGTATATCAACTAGGAGACAGTGATTCACGGTGTCGAAGGCCACAGAGAAATCAAGAAGAATGAGAATAGAGTAAAGGCCGTTCACCTTGGCCCACAAAAGATCATTCAAGATCTTTGTGAGGGCTGTCTCTGTAGAGTGCCATGGGCAGAAACGGGACTGAAAGGGATCTAAAATGGAGTTAGATTCAAGAAACTCAATACAGCGAGAATAAACAACCTGTTCCAAAACCTTAGAAAGAAAAGGAAGAAGAGAAATAATAAAATAAAATACAGCGCGCCCATGTCATACGCGGGCGCACCTTACGTGGCTTGAGCATATGCGCTCAAGCCGTGGGGTGCGTGCAGGACACAAGGGGCAGCGCGTCCCATTCAATTGAATGGGTGCGCACACCCGTTGCACCCTGCGTGCCACCGCGCCGCTGTGCACGAGCCCCATTGTTTACAATGGGGCTTGAGCATAGGCAGAATTCGCCTTATGCGGCGGGATCCGGAACGGATCCCCGCGTAAGGTGAGGGCCCACTGTAAAAGTTTTATTTATATCCCGCTTTTTGTTAAAAACAATCAAAGCGGCTTACAAGAGTTAAAATACAGCCATATATACAAAATATCCCCCCTTAAAAGACAATTAAGCAATACAGAATTTAAAATTACATAACAATTAAAACCAATAAAAGTGGCAGAGTCATAATATATAGAAATCGGATGATAGCTAGACAATGAAGAGAGGTCAAGAGAATTTTTTTTCAGAATTGAGGAAATGAAACATGTTTAAAATCCAAGGAGAAAGAGCCCGTAGAGAGAGAGAGAGATTAAAGACATAGAGAAGCGAGTGCAAAAAAGAAGGGGCTATACAGATTAGAAGACGAGAGGGAATTGGCTCAAGAGATGTCATGAACTGCTGTGCACTGCTCCATGGAGTGAGTCACACCATTGCACTTTCTCAGGAAAGTATCAGGAATTGCTGACCTCTTGTGACAAGTCATGTTACTACAGCACATGAAAGTAACTTGCAGTCCGTAGGCATTGACAACTGCAAAGGGGCCAGGGGCCAATTTCCCCCGCCAGATCCCTCCCCCACAGGCCACACACCCCCTCCACATCAAAATGAAATCCCTTCATTTTCCTAGGCAGTCCATCTCAAAATGGTGACAGAAACTGGCTTTTTCACTTGTAACACAATGTCACAATGGTGATGCTGTAATAACTTTGAGTGGGACTGCCCAGAAAATTGAAGTATGGATCAGAGGTCAGGGGGTTTGATCAGAGTACTGAGGTACTTGTGGAAGTCAATGTGGAAATTCGTGCATGTTTTCATTCATTTAGGGGGATTCTGCATGATTTGGGACACACAGTGCTAAAATTTAGCACCTTGGACACCTCTTTTAAAGTCTAGGGGGAGAAATCCCAAAGCATATTCACTGCACTTTTGATATGGAAGCCACCAGCTGCTAATGGTGTGAAGAATAAGGATGGAAAGAATATTTCAAAAATAGAAAAATGGTTGAAAAACATTGAGTGTTGAGAAACCTTGATGAGAAGAATCCTGGACTGATGAGAATCTCCACAGTTCAGGACTCATTCTGCACAAAAATTGCAGGTGGTTGTTTTGTATATAAAACAACATTCTTTGCACAGAAAGCAACATATTCTCCATGGAAAACAATATTTTAATGCCAAAATATTAATTTCTGTACAGAAAATGACTGATGGTGGATTTATTCTGCATAAAATTCACACATGGTTGATCTGTATAGTAAACAGAATTTTCTGCGCAGGTATTAATATATCTTTTTAAAAATATTTTATATTTATTTTATATTTATATTATTTTATATTTATATTATTTATTTTATATTATTTATTTATTTTATATTATATTTATTTTATATTTATATTATATTATAATTATTATTTTTTTTACATATACAGATATAGGCATGATTATGCTTCAATGTGGATTCCCACTTCACAGTTCCTGGCTCACTCCAGACTATTACTGATGGCCTTACGACTCCAGACTTTCAGAATTCCCTTCTGTTAGAGATCTGTTTTACATACATCTCTTTTGTGGGCCCCCATTAAAAATACATTTATTTTTGTATAAGCCTTTAACAATTCTTTTGTGGTGTTTTGTAATTTATTGCTTCATATGTTTGTCATTTGTTGTTTTAGATCCTTTTAATTTGCTATTTTAATTGTGTGTTTCTATGTAAGGCCAACCTGAACTGTTGTGAGAAAGGACAAAATATAAATTAAGTTAGTCAAATCATACTATATATGTTTGCAAAGTAACACTGGGATTAAAAAAAAAAAACCCTAGCCTAGCCTTCCCCTGTATTATGAATAACAGTTTGAACAGAAATCAATAAGTGAAACTTATCATGGCTAGAAATTGAATTCTTCATTAATTTTCTTCTTGATGGAAGTGAAGATTAATTTTACTAATTATCTTCCTTCTGCGAGAAAGTCAGTGGCTATTTGCATTTGAAAGCTGCTTCTGTACAAAATTCACACATGGCAGTTTTGCACAGACAACAGTATTTTTTCCACAGGAAACAGTATTTAGTTCACAGGCAATAACATGGTTGTTCTATACACATGGTTGCTTTGCACACAAAAAAATAAAATTCATTTTCTTCCTCTTCCCCCCCCCCTCCATTTTTGTATTTAAATTTTAAAACACAATGATGACATAGAAATAGTAGATCAATTTCCTGTTAAGGATGCAGTCTAATTCTTTAAAAATGGTAAGTCTAGGTTGTTGTATCCCCACTCCTTTAGCAATGTGTATCTTTCTCTGTATTTTTTCTTCGTTTTTTTTTTTCTTTCTTCAAATTTATATGCTGTCTTCCTCTCTCAAGTGGAATCCAAGGCAATTAACGACAAATCAATAAAAATGTCAGTAAAGCAACCATTAAGAATCAAAACAAATTGATGTTCTACACAATTACAACACTTAAAGGAACAGGGGAGAAAATCAGTATCTCAGCAGTTAAAGTATAAGATTAGAGGCAGTGTGAGGAAGGAAACATCCAAGAAATCAAATTAATTTATCTACCACAAACCTAAATGAACATGACTGATTTGGGCTGGCACCTGAAAGACAGCAGAGAGGGCACCAGCTGCTGTTCCCATAGGAGAGAATCCTATAGATGACACAGAGCCACAGGAAAAAACCCTTCCTAGGACCAACCCAAGAGCTTTTGCTGTTTAGGACAGAATACCAAATGCTGCTCTCCCACTCTCCAATGACACAAAAATCTTACATGTACTTTTCTTTCATTTTCTGACCACAGATGAGAAAAAAATATTTTTGGACTGCAATTCCCAGAATTTCACAGCAGGCCTAGCCATAACAATTCTTGTGCTCAAATTCTGTTGATAACTTAGGTTGTTATAACCCATAATTATGCCTATATACGTAAGTTTTGACACACTGCATAAGGAAATGTACAAAGGCAGCCAGAGGTTGCCAGGCACAGCACTGCCCCCTCCCCCACACCCACACCAGTTGACCAAAGAAATGTGACTTGGAGCCATATTGCTGCCCCTGAGAATGTGAAGGAAAAGTGGCCACCTTTGTGCAAAGACAGTGTGATTACTCTTGAGTCTTCACCCAATAACAATCATCAGAGCTGTACCAAGAATTTCCAGCAACCCTTGCACACCCAAAGAAGAAGATGCAGCCCTCTCCCTCCAAGCTTTGATGCATATCCACTGGTAGAAATCTCCATTCTGCAAGCGAATGAACAAGATTGGGGCATGGGTGTATTCCAGAAAATTAGTTTTTTCAAGCTCTGTTCCAATCTATTGGGCTAGTTTGCATGATCCTGAGATTCCTATACATTAATTGAATGCATAGAAGAATTGATGTAGTTACTACTCAAGTAGAAACCAAGACCAACACTTCACATTTGGAAACAAGTTCATAGTGACAATCACAATGGGATGACATGAGGTTCTTCCAGCATGGCACCAGACAGTACTGACCAACACCTGGCTGCTATATTCCACATCAGGGGTGGGGTACTTGTAATCTTTCAGGTTCCAATGCACTACCATTACCATGTAGCATCACTGTAATGGGAGGAGCTACAACTAATTCCTCATGAGTCTGGCTAAAACGTCCTTCAGCTTGGCTGGTGTTAAGGCATGATGGGAATAGTAGTTCATTAGAACCTGAAGAGCCATAGGTTCCCCACCCCTGTTCTACATAGAATCACAGAACCACGGAGCTGAAAGAGAGCTCAGAGTTCATTCAGTTCAATACCCTAATGCAGGAAATCTAGTACTACACATCCATGATTGGAAGCTATCAGACTAATAAAAGACACTCTTCTACCTTCCAAGGCAATGTGTACAGATTGTACACTGATGCACATATTGTATCATTAGGGAATTCTTCCTCGTGTTTAGTCTAAATCCCTGTGCTTTTAATAGCAAACACTGGATTATGTCTTTCCTTCTGGGGAAACAGAAAACAATTGTGTTCATCTGTCTGCATGAATGCTCTTCAAATATTTAAAGATGACCATCAGCACAACTTTGTTGTCTCTTCTCCAGATGAAACGCCTCCAACCCTTTCAGCCTTTTTTTTTTCCAGGCTGGTCTTCAGCTTCTCCATCCTCTTTGTTGCCCTGCTTTGGACACTTTTCAGTTAATTTGTAACCTTAAATTGTAGTGTTCAGAATTGGACAAAGCATATATTGTCCATGCAAAGCATGTGGTCCTATTAGTTTTCAAGATCTGAACACTATATTTTTATTTCATGTTATATAAAAGTGCTTTAGACTTTTTTAACCACCATATCTCACTGCTGAGCCTTATTTTTTTGTGGTCTAGTAAAACGTTAAATCATTTGTGTATGCACTGCTACCAAGCCTGGTGCCACCCATCCTATATTTTGTACCTCTGAATCTTCTTATCAAAATACAGAAGTAGGTATTCATTTCTTTGAAAATTCATCTTGTTAGCTTCGCCCTAGTTCTCCATCCACTACAAATAAATTTTGCTTCATATATTAATCACCTTACACAATCTGATATTATCTGCAAATATGAGCATCCCCTTTACTCCTTCATGCAGACAATGTATAATGATGCTAAACAATATTGAGCCAGGACATAACCCTGCAGCATCCTACTTGTCAGTTTTCTGTGTTTTGACAAGCAACCATTAATGAGCGCTCTTTGGTCATATTCCATTGATCAGATAAAATCCATTTAAGAATGGCAGAATCTAGACCACTGGTTCCGAGACTTTAGATTTCAACAGCCACACACCCCAGTCAACAGGACCAGTGTCTGGAATTTTGGGAGTCAAAGGCCAAAACATCTGGAAGATTAAAGGATGAGAACCAGTGATCCAACCTCATTTTATTGGTTTACTAACAAGAAGGACCTTGTCGAAAGCCTTGCTGAAATGAAGATTTACAGCATCAGAGAAATTTCCTGATCATTCACACTAGTAATTATCAGTGAGATTAATCTGACATGACATGTTCCTAAGAAAGTCTCTATGATTCCAAAAACTGTTTTTTTCCTAAAAGTTTTGTGATTTCTACTTATATCTCCTGTACATTTTATTATAAAAAAAAAACCAAGCTTATTGCAATGCTCCCTTTGTAGCCATCCTGGTTTCTCCCATTTTTCTGTTGATAGGAATGGTGAGTGATTCTGACTTCAATGTCTCACCTGGAGGAAATGCCTACCATCATGAATACCTTTTTTCATCTTCACTCTTTCCTTAAATTTGTTCAAAACAGCTTTGTTTTTAACGTACTGGTTGCATGCATGACCACTTAGCTTTCCTTTTGTAACTATTGTGATTCCCAAACAACATGGTCATGATCACTCTGGGTCCCTACTACTTTCATGTCATTAGCCACCTCTTTTCTACTGTTGATAATCAGGTCTAGAAAAGTTTATCCTCTTATTTCTTCTTCTACCTTCTGAAAGTCTTTCAGTCCATTCCTAGCACAGTCTGAATTCCAGAAGATTCACGCTGCTTTCTCTCTCCTCTTTGAAAATTTGGGAATCTGATCTGGAAAGGCATCAATGAAAGCTTTTTAAAAAACTTTTCAAAGGCAGCCCATTGCAGTCACAGAGTAGTGGCACAACTACACCTAGATTACAGTAAGCATCAATATTCAGGCTTCCATAGAAATTTGTCCTGTCTCCAACCTGAGTATTACATTTGGGATGTATGTTGGGATCCTTGTAATTGCTCTTAAAAATTTGGTTTGTGCTACTTCATATGAGTTGTAATTATTAAGCGTGTACACCTGACAGCCATACAACATCTGGGAAATTATTTTGCTGACAAATACTTGGATGGCTGCGGGGACATATTGGCCACCTTTAGAATAGAAAAAGGAAAGAAGTGCTTTGGTGCTTCTTTGGACACTTGCGATGGCATGCTTCGTTTGCAGATTCCACAATCCTTTGACTGGAAGGTTATCCCTAAGTATTTGTATGAGGTAACCTGATCTATTTGATGGCTGTCGATCTGCCATTTATGTTTGGTCTTTTTCTTATTAAATACCATAACCTTTGTTTTGTTGTAGTTTATAGTCAACAGTTCATCTTTACCTTTACTATTTCTATCTTAAGGGCGGAAACCCATAAAGGTTTATTTCTATTTTATTTTATTTATTTTATTTTATTTTAAATGAAGCTATCTTAAATGTAACGGAAATGAATTATTTACATTTCTACTTGGCAGATTTTTATCCCAAGCAATCTTTTTATGTGTATTATTTTATTTTTTATGTTATATTTTATACTGATGCTGGTCTTTGACCATAATAAAGAATGTATATGTACATCTAGATTATGCAGAAGCAGAAGGTATTGTCTGAGATTCTTCATCATGTGAGGCACTACCAGTCATAGTTTTGCTTTCTCCCTCCTCTCCACCCACACAACCATCTTCCCAGAATTCCATAGAACCTCCAAGGTGGCTAGTAAAAAGGCTTCTTTGGGGGCATAGCTGAAGAAACACAGTTGAAAATGGTCTACATGTTCATGGCCCCCCTCCAGCCACTAAATGGCCATTGGGACACAGGTAGCC
This sequence comes from Sceloporus undulatus, assembly GCF_019175285.1. NCBI lineage: Eukaryota > Metazoa > Chordata > Lepidosauria > Squamata > Phrynosomatidae > Sceloporus > Sceloporus undulatus. Next base: position 35,139,877 of record NC_056525.1, on the reverse strand, counting down.
ATGAAGTAGTCTACACAGGAAGTTTGTAATTGCTTAAAGGAATTGTTGGATGCTTCCAGCTGCAATGATCACAGAATAACGGGACAGTGCGTCCCATAAAGGATAATGGGGCACGCACCCATGGCATGCACACACCACCGCATGCACGAGCCCCATCCATTTAATAGGAATTAAAGGTGGAATTCCCTTTATGCGGGGGAGTCCAGAACGGATCCCCCGCATAAAGGAAGGGCAGACTGTATGATAAAATACAAAGACATTTTTATAATGAGAGTTGTTTATGTGGGGCAACAGCTTGCTTCATTTTGCTTCACTCCAGTATAAAAACAACAAGAACATCTTTTTCCTGTCTATATAAAAGTATGCCAGTCTTCAATTCTGTCAGGCAGGCACCTGCCTAAAGCACCAGAATTCCTAAGAGGACGATAAAAGATTCTTTCGCAAAGTGCTATGAACACAGAAATTGTTTTGGTGCCTATTATGAAGGATGCATAATATTTGGATTCCCAAGCGTTTAGAGTGAGGATATATATCTGACAGGGGGAAATGATAATGAAATTGCTGTGCACATTAATTTTTAAAGGAGTGCACAAATTTTGGTGCTATGTTAAATCTATGCTAATACATTTTGTGGTAGTGCTAAGAAGCCCTTGTAACTGAAGTCAGGTGATGGGGGAGGATGGAAATTAAGGTTAGATTAGGATTTTCTTGACATCCCACTAGTGAGAGAAAGGGAACAACAAAATGTCAGCTGTCTGATGCATTGCCATTTATCTGCATGTTTAGAAATGGTAGACATTTAAAGTTACATCACCTTGAATCAAACATTGAAGCTTCTTGCACTGTGAGTGGAGGAGCTAAGCTAGACGACAGGACTCCAGTTTTCTTTTCTTCCTTCCTTCGTCTTTTTTTGGCCCGGCATATCAAAACTGCCGACAATTAAACATAATTGTAGAAATAAGCTCCTTAACAGAATTCACCACTGGGCATTTTTCCACTGTATAGCTAGTAGGAGAAGGCAGATTTTATAAGCAGCCTCTGTCAGTTCTTGGCAACTGGGAATGAAGGGGGTGGATGAGGGAGAAGGGAGCTTGAGGCCAAGTTTATTACATCCTAATTGAAATGTTAAAAGGTTCCTGGTTTCCAATTCTTTCTAAGCAAACTTCTCTGTCCTTCCGCATACCTCTGAACATTAATATTCTCCATAGCCTGCTGTTCATTTTTTCCCATTTCTTCAAGGTAAATTTTTATTTTTAAAGGAAGAATTAAGATTGCTAGGCTTTATCTGATGACTAGTTTGTGACAACCCAAGTAATTTGGAAATGGAAAAGGCACGGAATGGTAGATGTTGTGCCAAGAAGGGACAACAACCTTTATTTTATTTCATTTATCTCTCATCTCACTAGCAAAATCCTTCCTTACACAGGAATCCACAGGGCCTTCTTTTCCCCCTCACTGTGGATAAGGGTATAAATACAAGCAGCATTACTAGGTTGTCTAAGAAATGGAAAATCTATGCATGTTGTCCCACCCTGGGGCTATAGAAGCAAAGCACAATCCTCCAGTTTCCTAGACTGCTGTGGTATGATTCTCCTGCATGTGTTCCACATGCATGGGCAAAGTGAAAGTAGGGTTCCCAGATCTGGACCAAGGTGTGGTTATGGGGGAGGGGGAAGGACATTGACCTCCATAATAATTATGCCCCACTAAATAAAATTTTCCTTCAGTCCCCCCCCCCATTTTTTTAGCATTGCAGACAGTGATATGCTGAAAGCCATTTGGTATCTACAACTTTTATATTAGCTGTGTTTGTATTTCCTTGGTAACTGGACCCTTTTCTTTGGATGCCAAAATTGTATTTTAAACATACATCTGAAGTGTTAAGTTAATGTAATGCTAGAAATGTGGGGAATGAAACAAAATTACACTTGTGGGGGAAGAATTCTTATTTGGGTGGACAATGCTAAATTTTGCTTTGTCCCCCACGCCTCCCAGCTGCACCCTTGCCTGGACTCTTATCTCTAGTCTAGTCTAAAGGGCAAAGGGGAAGAATATTAGGGAAAGAACCATTTTGAAAAAGTCGGGAGTGTAATTTGTTAGACTTTCTTTTTTATTTGAATATTCTGTGCTGCTGTGCTTTATTCTTAATGCTTTATGTGTAATATAAACTGGGACTGCCCTGTGCAATGTCATCTTTGTATATCACCAAGGCCCATCTCTTGTGACAATGATCCTTAGTTCTAAGGCTTTGTCCCTAAAATGTCAGGACTTGGGCTAGATCTATCACTTTATGGCTATAAGAAGTAACTGTTCTAATAGCAAGGGGGAAAGAAAAAAAACATACATTTATTATCACAGGAACTCGATTGTATGACAAAACAAGAGATTGACTGTTTGGGAAGTTATATAAGCTGCCAGTGTAGGCTTCTTGGCATGCAGTCTAATCCATTACGGATACATTGGCCTGAATTCTGTAGATTGCCTCCATGAGAGTAGAACCATTGAATCAGTGGGCTTTACAAAAGTGTTCAACAGTTGATTTAATGGATCTACATCAACTGGGATTATCAGTAGGGTTCAAGCCTGTATGTTCTGTCTACCTCTGTCTAGTCAGGAGAAAGTACATCAGGAGGAGGTGACATCAGACTGAGGAAGGCCACTTCTACACAAATATCAGGAAAAGGCAGGATAGGAAAAATAAGGACTATCTATCTGCTTCCTCCCTCCCTACTCTTCATCCCACAGTACAGGTTACCTGCTACAGCACTGATAATTTAATTTACAACTGGGACGACACATTTAGGTTGAATCTTACATACACATATACTACTACTTTTAGAACTCAGAAAAGTTATTTTTTGGACAATAGCTCCTGGAATTCTCACTCCCCCATGGCCACTAACTGTGGGTTCTAGAAATTGTGCCCCCCAAAGAAACATCTGCAAGCTCTGATTACTAGTATTTTCCTTATATATAGTCATCTGTATCTTTGAACATCTGAATTCAGCAATTATTGTACCTGTGAACTATGTTGTTGTTTTTTTCAAACTTCCATTATTATTTAGTTTAATAGTTCCTTTTTTTTCATACTGTATAATTTGCTCAACAATTTGCTTTGAATGTATCTAAATAACATTAAAATTACCTTTGGGCTGATTCACACTACTATTTTACAGTACACAATTATGTACACTGGTAAATGAAGACTTGAAAGAAAATTATTGTGAACTGGGCTGTTTATCCACAGTAAACAAACAGCCTTTTCCATTATGGAGTGTGGGTTGCTGTACACTTTCCTCCTGTGGTCACTGCAATGGACTGTTGCAAGTCATGAGGTTCACTAAGTCCACTTCACCCATTACCCTTCTTTCTCCACACAGACACATATGCACATATTGACAAGAAGCAGGGAGAAAAGAGCAACTTGATCCATTACTGTTGCCTGTTTTTCCACCTTGCCTCCAGCCTCTACATCTGCCCCTGCTAACATGACTCCAATCTCATTTTTTGTGACCTGCCTGTCTGTTTACTTGCTCTCTCTTTAAGGCAGCACTAGCACCTTTGTTTAGCCAATGCTTCTTTAGAAGGGCAGGCAAACAGAAGCATGAAGTGAGGCAAGCTGAGATATGGGGGATGGTGAGTGATGTAGCATTGGATGCAAGACAGTGGTGTCACTGGGAAGTGTGGGGGTTATGGCCATCCCCTATGAAAAGAGGTGACACCTCATTGGGGCTCCTCCCATTGTAGGATGAGAAGGGTATAGCACATCCCTACTGTCTTTGCTGTGGTAGCAGCAGTCTCCTTATGAGGACACTGGTGGTGTGGCACCACAGGAGAGGGCCAAGCACACCCTTTTGCCCACCCCTGGCAGCCTCCCTGTGACACCAGGAGTGGGGACATCACTGGTGCAAAGTACAAGGAAGGGAGGTTCAGGAACTTTACATCTTGCAACTTTACAAGATGATGCAAGAAAGGAAGGGAAGGAGCAAGGAATGGATGTGTAGCAACAAGACATGAGGGAAGGAGGGACAGCAGAGTAGCAAGACTGTATGAAACAAGGGAGGGAGGCCTGGCAAAGGTTTGTGGTCAGTCAAAGAGAGGAGTCAAGAGAGGGTGGGGGTGATCCACCAAGACTATCAGTGGAAGTGGCTGTGCACAGCAAAATGTAATAGCAGTAGTATTTGTTATCGTCATTAGGGATGTAATTCTTCATTATGTTGCTGGGCAATTATTTTAAACCTTTTTAATCTTTTAAATCTATTTTAATTTCTTAACATCTTTAATATGGTTTTATCCTATTTAAATGATCTTTCTTGTTTTAACATGTTTTAACTTCTTATTATTGATTTAACTTGTATGCTGCCCTAAGATCTTCTGATATAGGGCCGGACAGAGATGATGATGATGATGATGATGATGATGATGATGATGATGATGATGATGATGGCAATGACTAGAGATGGAAAGAATAGTTTAAAATATTCAGAAAATGGTAACAACAACAACAACAAAACATGTTTTTTGAGTGTTGAAAAATTCTGATGAGAGGAATCCTGATGAGAATGTGAAATAAATTAGTGAGTCCCAGGGGCTTTAATAGACATGTTTTTACTTTGTGCCTGAATAAAACTAACTTTGATGCCACTGAGGCCTCCAAGGGGAGGACATTCCACAATTGGGATGCCACCAAAGCTCTCTCCCACATCTTCACATTGTGTATTGTGCTATCTGGTGGAGGATGCCCTCCCCCAGCTGCCAATGCCACTTTCCACCTAAAAGCCACCCAAAACCTGGCTAGAAGTCATACTCAGCTGGTTGATTTGCAAAGCCGGGAAGCTCCTGACTTTGCAAACTGGCCAGCTGAGTATAGCTTCTAGCTGGGTTTTAGGCGGGTTTTAGGCAGGAAGTGGCATGGGTGGCAAAATGCAAGTGATAGTATCCAGCTGCATCCCAGAAGAGGTTTCAAACCGGGCAAAGTAAGTCACATTTTTAGCTGTGGAAAAAAGCCCCAAATACTGTGTGTTACAATACCATAATCAATTATTATTGCTCTTACTATTGATTGGTATTGGTATTGGTACTATTATTTGATTTGTATTGTACCAGGAATGTATGTAGACACCTTACAAGTTTTGCTTCTCTCTAATCTCCTCAGTAAATTTATGATAAATTTCCTGAAAGGTAGTGATGATAAATTCCATGAGTGAGCAAGTTTTTAACCTCAATCTGGCTCTCTCAGAGAGAATAAATAAACAAGAATAAATAAACAAATAATGGCACCAAAAAGATCTTGAAGGAGGGGGAGTCAAGCAATGTACAGCCCGCCCTCCCCAGTTTTAAGCATCTGTGGACAACAAGCCCCATTGCCACTAATGGCTGCATGTGCACGCAACCGTGGCAGAGAGGCTACACATGCACTCACCACCACTGAAAACCGCAGGACTTGAGGTTCCACCATGTTTTCATCTGCAGATAAGAATGGCCCACTGTACAGTGTGCCCGCGTTATACGCGGGCGCACTTTACGCAGTCTTGAGCATAGGCACTCAAGCTGCAGGGTGCGCACGGGGCGCCAGGAGTGGCACATCCCATTCAAATGAATGGGAGTGTGCGCCCATGGCGCCCCGCACACCACTGCACCACTGGGCTGCCGCGCATGAGCCCCATTGTTTCCAATGGGGCTCAAGCATAGGCGGAATTTGCCTTATGCGGCGGGGTCTGGAACAGATCCCCCGCGTAAGGCTAGGGCCGACTATACTTACTTTATGCTTAAATAGTGTAATATGCAAATAACGTAAATGTGCAAGTTAACAGGAGCATGTCCAAAGGAGGGCAAATAAAATGGTGAAGGGCCTAGAAACCATGCCCTATGAGAAACGACTTAGGGAGCTGGGGATGTTCAGCCTGGAGAAGAGAAGGTTGAGAGGTGATATGATAATCCTATTTAAATATTTGAAGGGATGTCATATTGAGGAGGGAGCAAGCTTGTTTTCTGCTGCTCCACAGACTAGAACCCGGAGCAATGGATGCAAGCTACAGGAAAAGAGATTCCACCTCAACATTAGGAAGAACTTCCTGACAGTAAGGGCTGTTTGACAATGGAACACACTCCCTCAGAGTGTGGTGGAGTCTCCTTCCTTGGAGGTCTTTAAGCAGAGACTGGATGGCCATCTGTCGGGGATGCTTTGATTGAGAGTTCCTGCATGGCAGGAGGTTGGACTGGATGGCCCTTGTGGTCTCTTCCACCTCTACGATTCTATGATTCTATGATTCTAAGAAATGGAACACAGCAAGCCTATTCTTAACACCAGAGTCCTCCTTCTTTCTGTTTCTCCTCATTTTGCCAGAGATCAAACTGGAACTTTAGAAGCACAACAGAAGGAAGTCCAAAATTCACCCAGTGTGGGTTACCAAAGTAGATATGACATTAGCTTTGTGACTAAATGCAGTCAAAAGTGCAGAGTTTAAAATTTTTAAGCATATTTGCACTTTTGTGGGAGCACAAACGGGATGGAATGTAATAGGGTCCAGAAAAATTCAAATCTTGACCCTTCCTCTAAATTTTCAAGGCTGCATAAGGTGATACAGTCTTCCAGGTCTTTACAGTGGTCAGTGGTCATGACTGAAAGCAATAAATCTGCTTACCAAAAGTCAGTTTCCCAGAGTTCAAACTCTCTGAGAAGATTTCTTTGGTTTTTATCGCTACTGCACATATAACAAAAGGAATATTCTCAAATCAGGTTTTGAATCCAAGGAAATTGACCTTTGGTAAACAGATTTATTGTTTTCACATATCCACTAACTGATCACTGTAAAGATATGAAAGTCCATCAGTGTTGGGGAATGCAGAGCATTGCAGTCTAACACCTAGAAGGCTGCATAGTTCCCATCCCTGCTGTACACAGTTTTTTGGGGAGTAAGTGTCATGGACTTAGGTCATCAGGATCACATATTTATATTTTACTAGCTGTCCTCTAATAAATTCCGTCATTATTTTTCTACCCATTGCAAGATGTATCACAATGGCGTCCATAGCCAACTCTGTTTCTTATGCAATTCCTCCTTTCTGATTCTTTTGTGTGTGCATGTAAATAATACAAACATACATTATCTTTCCTGCCACACATTCATCTCCTCCCTCCTACCAAGATGGCATTGGCATTCATATTCATTATATCACATTTTAACAGGCTTTCAGCTTCACTTAAATGTGTTTCAGAACAAATAAAAAAACCTTAAATTGATTCATGAGGATTTACTGTATTTTAATTATGGAGTGTGTTTTCGAGTGATTTAAAGGCTGATAAGAGTTTGAAACAGTCTGAAATTCAGGAAAGAAATGAGAAACATGACATTTTGAAAAGGAAACCAATTTTCTTCAACTTAAACTGTAGCTCATATAAACCAAATTATAAATATACTGTGTGACTATAATGCTACAGAGGGCTGCTTATGGAAATATGATTAGTAGTGCAATGTTCTATGAGGTTTCAACTGCTTTCCTCCCTCTCTTCCCCTCCCCTCCCCCACAGAACCATCTTTAATGCAGCTAAACTCAAACAAACCCACATATTTTCAAATAAAAATAAAATAGCAAATCTAATATGGGATAGCTGGAGGCATTTCATAATAAAACTTCTTTGTATAACGTAAGAGGATTGGGATGGTGACATCTGTGTCTTAGATCCTTGGAGAGCTTCAGGTGGATTTGCAAAACATTATATTGACTTCAAAAAGTGTATATTTTTGCATGTGTGTCTATGCTGGTAAAGATGTTGACTGGCATGCAATGGACTCCTAGAAATTCATCCCACTTAAAATCCAGTACCGGGTCATTCTTTTTCTGTTAAGGTTTAGCTAGAAATGGAAAAGATATATCTTTCATAAGAAGGTCAATTCTTAGAGTCTGAGAAAAATTCAAATACTCTGCCAGTAATATTTTTGTTCCTTGGAACATTTTTTTTATGGGGGGATTTACAGTTTCTATTTGGGAGCTTGGTAAAAATTAGCAAAGTAAAATATAAATGCCACAAAGTGCACACAATGTAGATTGCAGTGGGTCAGTTATATCTTCTAAATACTTTATAAAATGTTAAGAAATGACCGCCAGACTTCCCCAGCGAGCGGTGTTGCTGCCATGAGGCAGTGGCGGCTGGCAGGTCCCTTCAGGGCAAGGTGTGCCCCAGCATGCTTTGCTGGGGCGGCGGTGAGCCCCAGCATACTTTGCTGGGGCTCAGGCGGCCTCTGATTGGGCAATGTAGGGTGCAGGGGAGAGATTTCCAGGTCAGAGGCCACTCTAGGCTTCTGGAGGACCTCTCAGTGGCAGTTGTTTCCGGTCCTCCGAGGCAGCCGATTGGTCGACTGCCTTGGAGGGGCAGAGCTACTCCTCCCGGCCCCTCCTGGCTAACAGGCCTATAAAAGGCCACGTGGCCCGGCATTCGGGGCCATTTTTAGCTCAGCTCCCCACCCTCCCTCCCTAGGGTTGGTGGGTTTTTTGTCACAACTAAGGGGGCATTGATCTGCTGAGAGTGGTTTCCAGGGCTAAGGAGCACTGGAGAGGGAGTCCTTTGGACCCGGGTGCATCAAAGGCATATGTGATGGCCATTGTGGGGGTCATTACGTTATGGCGTTACTCGGTGACTAGGGGCTTAAGGGAAAACAGGCGATCAGAACTTCACATAGTTGCAAAATTGCGTTCCCTAGTCCCTAGGCCATCCCAACAATTGGCGGACATCGATCAACCGGGGTGTTGTTCGATATTGCAGATCATGACCTCATGCTTTGGGCCAACCCTACACCGTTTAATGTTGATTAATAAAGTTGTGGCCTTACCTCCAATAAGTGGTCTGTGATTATTGTGACGTCGCTCCTTCTAGGTAACTCACTCTTCAGCAATTTGTCAGGGGAAACACGGAGGAATTTAGCATGTCAAGCCCCAGCTTCTAGATGAGGGAGGAACACAATGGCACAACATCTTATGCCTCCCCATCCAGTGAACACCCTTTGGGACACATAATTCCTTCTCTTGCACTGCTTGGATTTGGGTGGTCATTTTAAAAAAATGATCTATGAGTTATAGAATCACAGAAATAGGTGTCCCACTACCACTACACAATAACCTCCTGTTATGAACTGGGTTTTTGTTTTGTTTTTTGCCCCTCCTCCTATGTTATCATTATGTCACAGGAGAAGAAATGTAGTGGAAAGTTCCTTTATCCTTTATGCATGTACTCACTCTTCCCTCCCCACTTCACGTGGTCATTAATCCTGTAAGAGGAAATGCCTGAAAAGGTCTTGTTTCATTCTTGAAGGAGCTGAAGAAGACAGAAGTGGTTAATGCATGGTTGTCCAATCTGATCAAACTCCGAGCCGCATAGTGCAATATCTGTTTAGCCAGCATCATGACCTTAAAACATGGACGCACCCATGTTCCCAGAGCTGGCTGTCAGGTATTTTCTTCTAATGCATCTTCCCATCCAGAGCGCTCAACTTCCAATGTCATATTTCATCTCCCCACCTCTGAAATCAAGAAATAATAAAACATAAAATAAAGCAGGGGACTCCTGCTCCGATAAGAGGGAACTTACATCTGGTGTCCCTCAAGGAGCTATTTTGTCCCCCATGCTATTTAACATTTACATGAAACCGCTGGGAGAGATCATCCGGAGACACGGGGCGCGGTGTTGTCAATATGCTGATGACACCCAAATACAGTATGTTTCTCTGTGTCTCCGACTGATGCAGTGACTAGGGATGGCATCTCTCCTCTAAATGCCTGCTTGGAGTCGGTAATGGGCTGGATGAGGGAAAACAAACTCAGTCTGAATCCAGAGAAAACAGAAGTACTAGTGAGAGGCCCGGGTAGTGAAATTTCTCCACCTGTCCTGAATGGGGTCACACTTTATTATTATTGTTGTTGTTGTTGTTGTTGTTGTTGTTATTAAACTTTATTTCTAAAGCGCTTTCCCCTGAAGGAAATTGTTTAATAATTTGTGATGTCATAAATCTGCCTTATAATTTGCAATTCACTTTTTCTGGCATTGCACATACAACAATCAAATGTCTACTACAAAGCTATCTTATCAGCAGTGTATTCCTCCCTCCAACATGACCATTTGTATGTTGCCAGACAGCAAGGGGATAAGAGGAACTATGTCCAACTCTTCTGTAGCTGGATGAACTGTGATAAGCAACAAGAATTCCCATAACCACATTTTTTAATCACGATCTTGCCACTATATAGTCTGCATTACTACACACATTTATCTAGAAGCAAACCTTAATTCACTCAGGGGTGGACCACATGGGCGGGTAAAAGTAGCTGGAAATTGCATTTTCGGTAAGTGGATCAAATCCCTGCTGTCTGCACTGGCTTCTTCGAAGGCTGCCTGAATGTGCATGGCCCAACCACATGGTGCAGCATCAAGCTGTGCCACTCGATAATTTTTTTGTCATCTCCCCACCAAGCATGTGCACCATCACACAAACATACTGCTGGTGACTGTCTCCTGCCTAGCTGCCATCCCATTGGATGGCCGCCCCTTTGATCAGCCACACAGTCGCACCTGCAATCCAGGGCACTGGAGCATCAGTGTGCCCAGTAAAACACTGGCAAAGTACAATCATGGAGAGCTACCTACTTCATACACACCCTTCACCACATCCCCCCCCCCCCGGACTGTCTGGTTTGTGTATGTTGTACTTCTATCTATTGCCGATGTCACACTTTTTTTCACTGCTGCCCAGATCGCTTTGGTATGCCAGCTTGTCCTTTTTAAATGAGCACTCACACAAGTGCATTTATATGCAGCTTTAGGGTTAGGGTTAAGATGTATTGCTTCTTCAGAACCACTCTCACTTCAGGTCATTTATTATGCAAGGTTGAATGAATGAATGAATGAATGAATGAAATATTTATTTATATCCTGCCTCTTCCATTTTGGGGATCAAGGAGGGTAACAACATGATTTACACAATACACAATAATAAAAGCAACAAGAAACCCACGAGATCCCAGCCTTAATCCTCCCTCCCAATTATAAAAATTTTAAAATAATAAAAACATAATTAAAATACATGACAATACATCAAAAATTATTATGCAGTCAACGAATAAGGAGGGGACTTGGTGAGATGGGTGGATTCAGCTGGTTCTGGACATAATCAATCAGGAAAGGCCTGCTGGAAGAGGATCATTTTTATCGCCTTTTTGAAAACCTCCAGAGAGGGTAATTGGTGAATCTCTTCCAGCAGGTCATTCCACATTTTTGGAGTGGTGGCAGAGAAAGCCCTCTGGGAAGTTGCCGCCAATCTGGTCTTCCTTGGTTATAGAAAATTCTTCCTGGAGGAATGGAGTGTACAGGAAGGATTATATGGGAGGAGGCATTCCTTCAAGTAAACAGGGCCCAGGTCATGGTAGGGCTTTATAGGTAATAACCAACACTTTGTACTGTGCCCAGAAGCTGATAGGTAGCCAGTGTAGTGACTTTAAGATACCTAGTCAAACTTAGATTTTCTGGCAACCAATCTTACTGCCATGTTTTGTCCCAATTGAAGCTTCTGGACATGGCACAGGTGTTGCCCCATGTAGAGTGCATTACAGAAATCAAGACAAGAGGTTACCAATTCATGTACAACCGTTTCTAGGTCCCAATGCTCCAGGTAGGGACGCAACTGGCGTATCAACCAAAGCTGATAACAGGCACTCCTGGCCATCGCGTCAATCTGAGAAGACTGTTGAAGTGACGAATCCAGGAGCACCCCCAAGCTGCGGATGCAGTCCTTCAGGGGAAGCGTGACTCCATCCAAGACTGGCAGACTTATCTCCATACCCGGATTGGGGTTACCTATCATGAGTACCTCTGTTTTATTTGAATTCAACTTAAGTCTATTTTCCCTCATCCAATCCATTACTGATCTCAGGTAGTCATTCAGAGGAGAGATGCCCTCCTTGAAGGTGCTCATTTTCCAGGCTAAATTAGAATTATCCAAGTTCTTTTTGCTCCACATTTTAGCCCCAGAGCACAATTTTAGTACAGTTTCTGCCCAGTCTGGAGGCATACATCATCTAAACGCTCACCTTTAAAGTGGTTTGAAACCACTTTAATTGGTGTGCTACTGAATATATATGTGTGTTTAGGAGTAGACTCTAAGACCAAAAACAATAAAGTTAAGAAATAAAAACAGTGTGGTCTCTTCTGGAAATATAATTATATACAGAGTACTATATTTTCTTGAAATTTGAAACTAGACATCATACATTATTACAAGATAGTTGTAATTACTGACCTTTTCTTCCAACAAAACATAATGATTGTGACAAAAGGCTTTGAATTCTGACTTAGCAAAATCATCAGTGGAAACCACTCTTGCTTAGAGGTAATTAGCTTACTTGCTGTTCACCGCTATGATCTTTGGAATAGCGGTATATAAATAAAACAAATTATTAAAATTATTATTAAAGACAGATAGAGATCCCGTTTAGATTAGATCTGCCTTAAATGGAGCAGCAGATGCTGTTCCTCTCCCCCCACTAGCAAGGTTAATCTGCCCAGTAGCCAAAGCAAATCAAGTTATTTTGACACCTGATCCTGAAAATCCCTGTCCCTTGCAGTAAAAAGCTAAAAAAATTTTAAAAAATTAAAAACATCATTTTTCCCTTTCATGACATTTGAAATTTCTGCCTGAGGTAGCCACTTTGCTCTGCATAACTATAAAGTCTGTGTTATATAGCATTCCTTTGTTGTTGGTTTGTTGTTGTTGTTGTTGCTGCTGCTGTTGTTTGCCTTCAAGTCATTTCTGAGTTATGGCAACCCTATCGTGAAGTTTTCTTGGCAAGACTTGTTCAAAGTGGGTATGCCTTTGCCTTCCTCTGAGTCTGAGAGAGTGTAACTTGCCCAAGATCATGCAATGGGTTTCCATGGTTTATGGGGAGGAAAGACACCCTGTACCCAACAAAATATTTTAAAAAATAATAATTGGGAGTGACCAAAACATCATTTCCTGTTCCTCAGAAATGGTGGCATGCAGCCCATATGAGTTCAAAAGAACAAATAATGGCCTTTTGACTCTCCACACATAGTTTTTTTGTAGGTTTTTCAGGCTATGTGGCCATGTTCTAGAAGAGTTTCTTCCTGACATTTCGCCAGCATCTTCTAGAACATGGCCACATAGCCCAAAAAACCCACAAAGAACTATGGATGCCGGCCATAAAAGCCTTCGTCTCCACACATACCTATCTTTCCTATAAAGACAATAAATATCTTTGTTGTATTTACCAAAATTGAAAAGATAAGAAGGTGTAAGAGTAATCATCTCTGGCATTGCTGTGAAGAAGAGAAAAATTATTAGAAAAGCCCAAAGGACCTTTTCTCTTTTTTTATAATGATGTTTGTTTAATACTATGGGAGGTAGAGAGGAGGGGTGGAATCATCCATTTTGTATAGGATCTATTGGTCTTATTTTTCTCTTGGAACACATAGTAGTGCTAGAGAAATAAATAATTCTCTCCACACACAATATTTCATGCATTTAATCTCTCTCCACCTAAGAGTGTTAATAGTTTCCAAACTGTATACCTTTTCCAGGAGGTGTTGAAAGCAGATACAATATGTTTTCAAGAAAACCAGTAAGTGAAACAGGCCTTCCATTTCTGTAAACCTTTTTAGTTTTTTCAAGGCAGTGGCATAAATAGCAGTTTCAAGCTCCTGAATAATGACTCTGTCTGCTGTACACATTTATGGGTTTTCTAAATGACAAGTGATTTGCTCTTACTTAGCCCCTATACCTATTACTGTTTCTAGAATTATAGGACTTCTACATTAATTGCCAGTTGGGTCAAAATAAGAAATTACAGCCCAGGTTTTGATTTTACCTTCCCCTTCATGCAAAACATCAGAAATAGATGCAACTAAATAACAAATGGGATTTCAAGGAACACTACATCTGTTCTTGTTAGAAATTTAGCTATTGACTTGCATCTAGTTATAGACATAGGAATGTTGGATCATTTTGGTGTCCTGTAAAGTTAAAATACCACCTGCACCTCATACCATTGCACAAATGAAGGATTGTCAGGACTTGTCTACAATATCCTTGGAATCCTTCTCTCATGCCCTTAGTGAACATTTTAGGCCCAACGATGGAGTGGTGGAGCGAATGGATGAACAAAATACCAGGGAATGAGATGGAGCTAGAAGATCTCTCAGCAGATGAGAGCTTTGTGGAGGATGCACAATCTGGCAGATAAATTCAACAATGTATTAAAATTTGTCCTATAAGTTGTGGCACCATCAAAAATTTGCTCAGTTACACAGTGCTCCCGAAGACCTTGGCTGCATGCAGAGCTGCATATGGAACAATCTATTGTCCATTAGTTGGAAAGGCAGTGAAAAAAGAACCCATCAGACAAGCTGCATCAAAGCTTGCATAACTTATTATTCTCATATAGATGAATCTTGACAATCTTTTCTTCAGAAGAAGATTCAAGCTCAAGCCTGTATGCCTCATCAGTTATTTGGTACTTTTAACACTGTACTGAATCCAGTGGATGGCTGCAATGATCATCGCTCAATTCAAGATCTTACTGCAGGTGATTTTGTCTCCTTTTTTCACCAAAAGGTGGCTTCAATTGTTAAATCATTTTTTTGTGAATGGATCTCTTCTGTGATTGTCATCAGTTGATTTACCATAGCCTTTGACTCATACTATGTCTCTACCATCATGAGCCATTCAGTTTTCCCCTGTTACAAATCAGATTGTGTTGTCTTCCTCCCCTAATTTTTGCTCTACAAACCCTTTTTCTTATTTTCTTCATCCAGTCCTTTTGCATTTGCTTTTCCCTTATATAATTGACTTGGTGTTAAAGGGTCTTTTTCCAAGCTGTTTTAGGTATGCTTTTGTGCATCCTTTATTAAATAAACCTTCCCTAGATTCCTCATTTGTCAGTCAGTCAGTCAACCTTTATTAGGCATAGAAAACAACATGCATTTACAATAAATTACAATAAATTTAAAATAAAATTTAAAATAAAATTTACAGAACTTCAGGGTCGTTGTTCGAATTTGAGCCATAGTCTTGTTGCCTCCATTAGAAAATTGGCCATTAGCCTGGTTATATATTCCTCACTTTATGTTAATCATCATCCTATGTCTTTCCTCCCATTTCTTTCTAAAGTTATGGAGAGAACAACCCTCTCCCAACTGTGTGACACAGAGACACAGGGTGTCTCTGACCACACAAAAATGTTCTTTTTGACCCATTTCAGTCAGGGTTTTGTACAGGTCGCTCCACAGAAATAGCTCTGGCTCATGTTCTAAATGATATTCTAGTTGCCAAGGCTCAATGCCAAACATTGTTGTTGATCTTATTGGATCTCTCTGTGGTATTTGACACTTTGGACCATCAAAACCTGCTATTACGGTTGGCATCATTAAGAATAACAGGGGACTCTCTGAGGTTTAAATCTCTTGTTGGACCATTCATTTGCTGTTTCTTTTCAGGGATCTATGGCTCTTTACAAACCACCGAAATACGGTGGTCTGCCGGCGCTGCTTTTTGCTGCGTGAGGGAGCCGCTGTGTGCAAACCGCGCGACTCCCTCGCGCAGCAAAAAAGAGCTCCAAAATGGAGCTCCTTCTCGCGGCGTGGCTATGATGCCACAAAGCACCGCTGGCACACTCGTGATGTCATAGCCGCCGCGACACGTGCGGACGCACAGCGTCCACTATGTAAAAATGGCGGCGGCCATCTGGAACGGCCGCCGTCATTTTTTATGCGCAGAGCGTGTATTAGGGTTAGGGAGGTGCAGAAGCACCGCACCTCCCTAACCCTAGTATGCGCTCCGTGCATACTTTAATAGGGGTGTGTAACCCGCCCATATCAACAATTTCCCCTGTAACTGCAGAGGTGCCTCAAGGAGCGGTATTGGGTTGTCTTTTCCCATTATAAATGTTTTCCCTTGGATCTCATATTACCGAAGTGGGGTTTCAACATCACATTTAGACAGATGACATTCAGATCTTTCAGAGTGCAATATAAGGTGTTGGTTATCACCTTTAAAGCCCTATATGGCTTGGGCCCGAGTTACTTGTGGGAACGCGTCTCCCTACACAATCCACCCCGTACTCTCAGAACATCAGGGAAGTACTTATTGGAACATCATAATACTAGGCTAATGACAACTTCCAATAGGGCATTTACAGCTGCGGTTCCAAAATTATGGAATAGCCTACCGGAAGAGACCCATCTCATCAATACCTTAGAGGCCTTTAAGAAGGCACTCAAAATAAATCTTTTCTGGCAGGCTTATCCATCGGACTCCTTATAAAAGCTTATGATAATGTTCCACTTTTGACTATGATTATTGGCTACTGATGAACTGTTTTTAGAGAACTAATAAGAATGGGTAAATTGAGTATTGGTGTTTTATCAATTGAATTTGTATTACTGTATTATTTTATTGTTGTAATCCCGCCTAGACCCATTTCAAACTGGCTTCAGGTCGGGATATGGAGTTGAGACTGCCATGGTCGCCTTGGTCAATGATCTCCATCTGGGCATCGACAGAGGAAGTGTGACCCTGCTGGTGCTCTTGGACAGCTACATTCGATACCATAGACCATGGTATCCTTCTGGAACGCCTGAGGGAGTTAAGTATTGGGGGCACTGCGTTCCAGTGGCTCCATTCCTACCTCTCAGGTAGATTCCAGATGGTGATGCTGGGAGACAGCTGTTCTCATAAAAGAGAGCTTACATCTGGCATCCCTCAGGGTGCCATTCTCTCTCCCATGCTGTTTAACATTTACACAAAGCCACTGGGAGAGATCATCTGGAGACATGGAGCGTGGTGTTATCAGTACGCTGATGACACCCACATTTACTTCTCTATGTCTCCGATTGATGCAGTTTCAAAGGATGGCATCTCTCCTCTAAATGCGCGTCTTGAGTTGGTAATGGGCCGGATGAGGGAAAACAAACTCAAGCTGAATCCAGAGAAAACGGAGGTGCTTGCGATAGGTACCCCTGATCCAGGGATGGAGATTTGCCAACCAGTCCTGGACGTGGTCAAACTTCCCCTAAAGGATGAAGTTCACAGGTTGGGAGTGCTCCTGGACTCATCTCTACAGTTGTCATCTCAAGTGGAGGCGATGGCCAGGAGTGCGTGTTACCAACTTTGGTTGATACGCCAACTGTGCCTCTACCTGGCCCAGAGGGACCTTGAAACAGTGGTACATGCACTAGTAACCTCTTGTTTAGATTTCTGTAATGCGCTCTACATGGGGCTACCTTTGTACCAAGTTTGGAAGCTTCAATTGATCCAAAACACTGCAGCCAGACTGTTCACGGGAACATCAAGATGAGACCATATTACTCCAATATTAAAATCACTTCATTAGCTGCCGATCAGCTTCCGGGCACAATACAAAGTGTTGGTCATTACCTTTTAAGGCCTACATGGCTTGGGTCTGAGTTACTTAAGGGAATGTGCCCTACACAATCCGCTCGGCACTCTCAGAACATCAGGGAAGAAATTATTGGAATATATGATAACTAAACTAATTACAACTTCCCATAAAGCATTTACAGCCATGGCCCCTAAACTATGGAACAACTTACCGGAAGAGATCCGTCTTATTACTACCTTAGAAGCCTTTAAGTAGGCACTTAAGACAGATCTCTTCTGGCGGGCCTATCCATCTGACTTTCTATAGCTGATCTCAAAGAACACTCCCACTACTGACTTTGATAGCATGGAAAACAGACAACTTGGTCATTTTAGTGATTGATAGTAGTTTTGTTGTTTGTTCTATTGATTGTATTTTTAGTTAATACTGTATCTTGTAATTTATTCCACACTGTGAGTAGAAAAAGTCTGTGGCAGATCCTGGAACGACTAGGATGCCCCCCCCCCCCAAATTCCTCAAAATGATTATCCTGCTACATGAAGGCCAGCAAGGTCAAGTCAGATATGGCGATGCTCTCTCGGAGCCCTTTCTAATAACGAATGGTGTGAAACAAGGTCGTATTCTCGCTCCAACTCTATTTACAATCTTCTTCAGCATGATGTTCCAAAGGGCTACGGCAGATCTCAAAGAAGAAGACGGCATTTATATACGCTACCATACTGATGGTAGCCTGTTCAACTTAAGCCGTCTGAGGGCTCACACTAAGACTCTAAACTATCTAGTCCGTGAGCTGCTTTTTGCTGATGATGCTGCCCTCGTTGCCCATACGGAAGCAGTTCTGCAGCGCCTACCATCCTGCTTTGCAACAGCTGCAGAGCTCTTTGGGCTGAAAGTCAGCCTAAAGAAAACAGAAGTTCTCTACCAGCCTGCACCTCAGGAAGAACACTACCACCCCCACATCACTGTAGGCAAATCCGTGCTTAAGTCCGTTCAGCAGTTCACTGACCTGGGAAGGATCATCTCATCAGACACCAAGATTGATAAAGAGATCGATCACTGACTAGCAAAGTCATATAGTGCATTTGGAAGGCTTCACAAAAGAGTCTGGAGTAACAAACACCTGAGGTGAAGGACAAAAATCAGTGTGTATAGAGCCATTGTACTGTCTATTCTCCTTTATGGGCCTGAAACATATCGCCAACACCTACAACTCCTCGAATGCTTTCATCAGCGCTGTTTACGCACAATTCTAAATATACACTGTACCAACTATGTGAGAAATGTTGCTGTCCTTGAGCAAGCAGAGATCACTAGCATTGAGGAGATGCTATTAAGGATGCAGCTGCACTGGGCAGGATACGTTTCTAGGATGAAAGACCATCGCCTCCCCAAAATAGTATTCTTTGGAGGGGTGCTCCAAAGAAGAGATACAAGGTCTCCCTGAAACAACATATCAGTCTCAGCCAAATTGATCACCAACAATGGTCCTCCCTGGCCTCGCATTGGGAGGCATGGAGACGCACTATCCACGATGCTGCAGCCTTTTTTGAAAGTTCACGCCGAACAAATCTCAAAGAGAAATGACAACACAGAAAGAACCAAAACCCGGAAACATCATCCAAGGAGATTTTCTGCTGTGCTTTCTGCAACCGGATTTGTTTATCTCAGATTGGCCTTTTTAGTCATCAACGCACTTGTAGAAACTGCGGGATGAGTCCTTCCTGAATTTTCATTCATGAAGTAAAGCCAGAGAGAGAGATGTTGTATTTTATTGTTGATTTTATTCTCTGTTGTAATCCCAACTCGATCAGCAGGGAGAGGCAGGAAATACAAATAAAATGTGATCTGTTTTCCGGAAGGGTCTCCTGATCAGAGTGATGTTACTTTTATTGACCAAGGCAACTCCCTCCCTTGCCCACTTTCCCTAACCTGCTCCTTAACGGCATACCCGGCTGGGAGGGCTTTAACCCAGGTCACACTACTGACCTTTAGAATTACTGAGGAGCTTCCTTGTGGACAGCCATTTTTATCATCATATAGGCCCGGTACAGATTAGGAGAAGGGGGCAGCCAAAGGCCGTCCCTTTCTCCTCCGGATCATTGCCACAGCAACCACACGGCCGCAACAACAATCCACTGCAAAAAGGAGCTCCGAAATGCAGCTCCTTCCTGCAACACCACCAAGGCACCATTTGCACCCTGGGGCATTGTGGTGACGTTTCTGGTGCGCCGTGCCATTTGGACGCATTGCACAAGACATGTCATTGGTACGCGCTCTGCCTAAACATGCATGCACCAAAATGGCAGCACCCATACTGTATGTACTAGGGTTTGGGAGGGTGTGGTTGCTGTGTGCTCCCAAACCCTAGTATCGGCCCATCTGTACCGGGTCATAAAATAGCAAGAGACTGCTTCTAAAACTAAAGAACAGTGATATTCCTTATTACTGGACAATGGTTGCAGTATATAATTACACAGGCAATGGGAACTTCTAGGAATGACCATATAACACCAGTCTTGAAGTCCCTGTACTGGCTGCCTATTAGTTTCTGGGCAAAGTACAAGGTGTTGCTGATTACCTTTAAAGTCCTACATGGCTTGGGCCCAGAATACTTGAGGAAACACCTTCTTCCCTACTGCCGTCCCGCACACTAAGGTACTCTGGAAGAAATCTACTCCAGCCAAAAAAATCTAGGCTAACATCAGTTTCCCAGAGGGCCTTTTCTATTACTGCTCCAAAACTATGGAACGACCTGCCGGAGGAGATCCGTCACATTCCCACTCTGACAGCTTTTAAGAAAGCACTCAAGACGGATCTCTTCCGGCAGGCCTTTCCAACTTAGTTACCCTCCCCAGATATAGAGGTATTTGCCCCCTCACCTGCCTATTCTTCCCCGCCTATCTTTATGTCTATTCTTTATTGAATGTTTTTAATGTTTTTAATGCTATATCATCATTGTTTAATTCTGTTTTAATATTGGGTATGGGGGAGTAGGTTTAGGGTTTGATTTTTTTAAAAATTTTACTGTAACTTGATGTGTTTTATTGTTGTAACCCGCCCAGATTCTCCATGATTGGGCGGGCTAGAAATAAATCTATATTATAAAAGCTTCACCAATTCAGTTGTGGCTCCAAAAGCATAGGAAGACTAATAGTAAAAGTGGAGATAAAAGGGTTTTGTGCTTTCACCTAGTAATGGTGTCTATGACAGATTTGAGTAATTAAAACTCATGCATAAAATAAGAAGGTGGGGAAATTACAATTAAAAAGCTAATGATTTTTTAAAATCATATTAAGAATGCAGCTAATCCCAATAATGTAAGGATTTTCTCTGTCCTGAATGCTGAATGAGCAAAAAGCCCTCAGCAGGCTTCATGAACAAATCCTAATGTTCCAGTAAGATAAGTCTGTTAGGATATTGTTCGTTCAATTATTACAGTTATGGGTTTTCACCAAGCAGGAAGCCAATGAGATCAATAGTAATATAAGAACTGTTAATACGGCACATATGAGCAGATATAACAGCTCTTGATTAAACACGTATTCATCAGTAAGGCATTCCACCCTTACTAGTGGCTGCAGACCATGCCAGCTCTTGAATACATTTCACTATATTTAACTTCCAATTAATAATTACTATGCATGAAACTCACCTTTGTCTGCATGAAGTGATTAGTCTAGCCTATGTGTAACAGCCTGCCCCCTGGCTTAGAATAAGTAACAGCAATGGATACAAGTGCCCTGAAACCAGAATCACAATAATTTCAAAAAGTAATTATTTCTAAACTCTGTTTTAAACCACCATATGTGCCATTTCCTTTCCACCAGGTGAAACAGTTCAGATTAAAAGGGTCAAGCTAAAAACAACAATAGGAGAATGGAAAAGATAGTTGGCGTGCAAGGAGGAATACATAGTTTTCTCATGTTTCTTTTCTCAGGAGTTTCCAGGTTGGAAACGTGGTGGAAGAGATATACAAGAAGCTGGTAGCAGTAAGAAAAGAAAGAAACAGAATTTCATGCAGACAGTGTTTCCCATGTGAGGAAGAACATTATAGAAAAGAAATAGTAATGGGGGGGGGATAAAATTAGTAAATTAGTTAAGATTGAGGAGGGTGCAGAGTAAACAACTGAACTGCCAAAATAAATTTTTAAAGTTAGCAACCACTGCATCCCTGTACTTATAGGTACCTCATCCAGGAATGAAGTAAACCATTAGAGAACTAGGTTAATCAGAGCTGACAGGTTTTGTCTACCTTCCTTTACTAATACCTCATGAGTGCAACAACAGATTTCCAGTCTGAGTATGCCTTCCTCTTTAGTCTTTCATTTTTTTTAAAAAAAAGTAGATTTTACTTTCCCCTTTTTACCAGTAAGAGGCATCATGGTATATTAGTTTGAGCATTGGACTAGGATTCTGAGAGACCAAGGTCCAAATCACTGTTTGGAAAACTACTGGGTGACCCTGGACAAGTCATGCTTTCTCAGTATAAGAGGATCCCCTCTGAAAATATCTTACTAAGAAGCCCCCATGATAGAGTTGTCCTAGAGTTGCCATATGTTAGAAATGACTTGAAGGTGTGCAACAACAACAATTTCTATCAGCATCATGTGTTTGTTTATTTCTGTTTTGAATATATTAAAACAATTATCTGATATATTAAAATTAATGGCTTCTAAATACCCTCAGATAGACAAAAGAAAAGGGATTTCTTGAAAAGAAGACGTCTAAACATTTTGCACAGACACATAAACTGATTCTAATAGCATTAAAGGTTAGGCACAAATTTCTGCAATCTAATGCTGCTTCTTGTGATAAGCATCATTTAATGATGTCTCTAGATTCTCCAGTCCAAACATGTTTCTGAGAAAGTGGGCTCAAGACTATGAAAGCTCATGCTACCAACTTCTTTCTTTCAGTTAGTCTCAAAGGTGCTACAAGATCTCTTTGCATACTGAACATTTAATATAGCAATAAGTGAAGATATACCTAAATATTCCTACTCCATAATGGATATGCCTAACCTCCATCTTCACACTAACCATGTTAATTGTTTGTAGACAATGTACAGAACTTGGTGTAGTTGGGGGTATTCATTTCATGTTCTTCTTTGCTTCTTGTAGCCATCTTTAGGCTATGGATGGAAACTATATTGATTTGTTAGGGTTCTTCTTAATTTCTTTCTACTATTTTGTTTTTATGGATTGAAATATTACCGATCTGCTGTATATCAGCAGATCTCAGGTTGTGGTACAATCAGTGACACCACTTTAAAAACAACCTTAAACAATTTAAACATTTAAAAACCAGACTATTTATGACATGTACGTTATCATACAAGCCCTCATTTGTGACTTCAGTTTTAAATAAGCATGAGTTTGGTCATTTTAAAAGGATGGTAGATTGACCCTGGAAAAGTCATAGAATCATAGAATCATAGAATCATAGAGTTGAAAGAGACCACAAGGGCCATCCAGTCCAACTCCCTGCCATGCAGGAAATCACAATCAAAGCACCCCTGACAGATGGCCATCCAGCCTCTGCTTGAAGACCTCCAAGGAGGGAGACTCCACTACACTCCGAGGAAGTGCATTCCACTGTCGAACAGCCCTTACTGTCAGGAAGTTCCTCCTAATGTTGAGGTGGAATCTTTTTTCCTGCAGTTTGCATCCCTTGATCTAGACAAGTGTCTGCATTCATTCTGAATGGAGAGATACAAAATTCATTACTGAAAATAAAGCTAATTTAATTATTCTTACTCACGCACACACCAAAAATGAACTGTCCAGTCGCAAGTCACCATTTCAATAGGTGGCAGAGCCCCACTACACTGTTTAACACTCTCCCCCTCCCCCCCAAAAAAAAATCTTCAAAAGAAAAAATGGAAGTTGGTGTACTTCGTGGAGGAGGGGGCCATATTTGGAAGTCTGTGTGTTCTCCAAAGTGTTCCACGTGCAGAAAATTGCCCCATCTGACCCTCTCAAGTTGGCCACTCCTTTACTGCTCCCCACCAAACCCAGTACTTCTGTTTGAGTACTTCCTCTGCAAATAGAAAATTTTTCACATTTTTCAGTCACACTTATCCAAGGGTGCTTCAAGGTAGAAGATTTCTAGTCTTACAAATTGTTGGTTTTCTACTGTAAGCTGCAAGTGGAATTGCAATTGACCTTCCATAATAAGTGGTTTACTGATTTGTATCTGGCTATGCTTAATCTGTGCAGTGACCCAGGCAAGTGCAATTTGCCTATATGGTCCTCCACCCTTCCCCAACCCCTCAAGGTCCTCACATCTCACCCCCCATGAAATATTAGTGGGTACTTCTCAGAAGCATTTTAGCATCTTCTGTTGAGTGTGCACATGCATGTATTTTTACCAGTTTTGAAGCAGTGCATTTGTAACAATTAAAAGAAGTTGTAACATGCCCATTGCCCAGAGATCAGGTCAAAAGCACTGCAAAATATACTTCACAGAAAAATATTGTTCTAGTGATTTCTCTTGAGAATGCCTCATCTCTATACAAGTCAGTTTCATAACCCAGGAAGAAAACCTACACCTTGATTTTTTTTTCCTGCTTGTCAGTTGCAGTAAACATGATTATGGTTTGAATTTGCAGTGCATGCATGATATTATAGGTCTCTGAAAGTGGAAATTCACACAAAGAAACAGAAAAAAGAGGGGCATCCCCAATATGCCGCCTACCTTTACCAAGGACAACTCCTTTCACTGACAGCCCCTCTAGATGAGTGGGGGGGGGATTTCTCAAAATCCCAGGTTTTATTCCTGTACAAATTTATTGTTATCGTTGTTGTTGCTTGCACCAAAAGAAAATGTTTCTAATGCTTAATTAATTTCCTATTGCTACAGTATTTCATCGCTTTGCTGAAAATCAGTCTCTGAAACATTGCCTGAGTCTAGATGTGATTGGTGTGAATTGGGGGGGGGGGGGGGTTAACATAATTGGGGGGCAAGATATTTCAAGAAAGTGTTTGGATGAAAAACGGGGAATATGCAGGTAAAATTAAAACAAAAAGAACTGGAAAGTCTCAATGTTTCTAGAGATCTTTTTTCTTTCTGGTTACTGCATGAGTCTCAGGCATGCATTTCCCTATCCATACCAACAAATACATTGTTCTGTGATTCTGCTCTTTCCATCCTGAACAGATTTTCTGCAGTAGAAAAGAGTAGGAACACTGTACACTGCAAGACAACTGTAATCATTTGTCTTATGCAATCTGGACTGCCTTCACACCATGAAACTATATGGTGGCATAGAGACTGCACATTAAAAACCTCATATGGAAGTGCTCTAGTCCTGATCTAGCATCTTTGTTGCTTTTATCATGAAGAAAATGCTGTCAGATAACATAAAAGTAGTCTAAGACAAGGACATGTCTTGTATGCAGAGCACAAATTTTGTGTCAACTGAAAATCTATTTTAATTCAGGTTAAATGCCAAGTCAATGGGTTTTTTTTGAGTTCAGAACACATTACTTTGCCCTGAGTTCAGAGTTATATGTATTTATGACACATGACTTGAAGAGTTATTGAAGCCTGTCTTTTTGTTCCTGGTTAATTAGTGGAATCTGATGTGAAAGGTTACTTTTTATACTGGCAGAGTGCCATCTTGTTTAAATTCTGATGAAAGATTCTCAAGCTCACATAAAGAACACATGATGCTTCAGCACCAAAGGTCCTTCATCTTTCTGCCCAAGCAAGAATTTCAGAGGAAGATAACTGTATAACCAGTATTCTTATTAGTGAGCATTTGGGAATGTGGTTGCTAATAAACTTGAAGCAAAAACACCATCGCCAAAGTCTGCTTAATTTATAACTCTCACAAATATTCAGGCAGACATCATCTTAGCTATGCAATATGTTTTAGATTCCTTCTATTATTTTTGCTTTGTTTTCCAGAGCTAAATTAATAAGATCAAGAAATTCCAAAGGTAAATTAATATCATCAATGTACTGTTGGCACTCCATAGCCACAGATTCAACCATCCATGGTTTGAATATACAGTTGTCCCTCCATATTCACTAGGGTTAGGGGAACAAGACCCCTGTGAATATAGAAAAACCGCAAATAACAAAACACCATGTTTTTACCTGAAGGACACCTCTCTAGGAATCTCTAGGTCCTCCGGTGCAACTCTGTGGTCAATGTCCAACATACACTGACCATAGAATGGCACTGGAGTAGCTACAAATGGTCTTTTAGTGCAACTTTTAGTTAAACTTGACCACAGAGTTGCACTGGAGGACCTAGACAGTCCTAGAGAGAACATATTAATGAAATCTGTGAATAATCAAATCCGCAAATATCAAAGCTGCAAATATGGAGGGATGACTGTACACACACACACACACACACACACACACACACATATATATATTCTTTTTTAAAATAAAATTCAAAAACCAAACCTTGATATTTCCCATTCTATATAAGGAACACCATTTTATTGTACCATTGTATATAATGCAACTTGACCATCCACAAATGTTGGTATCCATGGAACCAAACCCAAGCAAATGCCAAGGGCCCACTGTAATTGGAAACTTTGGTTGCTTTTCACAACTCCCTTAGGAATCAGTCTGACTCTCTCATTTCCCCTTATTACTTCTCACTACTATATTTCATTCAGTGTCTATATATGTCCCAGCAATGCTCAAGAAAGCTGTCTGTTACTGGTTACCAGTTAATACCTGCAAATCATTTTAGACAAGATTCAATTATCATAACCATATTTTTACAATGTGGGTAGTCATAGAGAGCCAATGTGGTATAGTGTTTTGATTGTTGGACTAGGACTCTGGAGACCAGGGTTCAAATCCCAGCTCTGCCATGTAAACCTACTGGGTGACCCTAGGCAAATCATACTCTCTCAGCTTCAGAGAATGAAACTGGCAAACCTCATCTGAAGAAATATGCCAAGAAAACCCCATGATAGGGCCACTTTAGGGTCACCATAAGTCAGAAACAACTTGCAGGCACACAAGTGGTAGTTAATGTCTCTTCATGGGATATGCATCTGTGTATTTGTCACTTGCATACTATAAATATATATATGTTATACCAAGTTTTATCAACCATGGTTTTCTGGAACCCTAGGGTACTATGACAGGTCATTAGGGGTACTGCAAAAGACCATGATTTTTAAAAAATAAACGCTTTTAAGCTGTAGATGTAATTTTTATGCAGACATTCCTTGAAATCTAAAAATTATTCAAGGGTTCCTCTAGAATAAAAGTGTTGAGAAAGTGTGTGTGTGTCTGTGTGTACATGTGTGCATGCGTGCATGAGCCTTCAAGGTGCCTGTTGACTTATGGCAACCCTATAAATGTAATAGTGGTTTCTTAGACAAGGAATACTCAAAGGTGGTTTTGCCAGTTCCTTCCTCTGAAATATAGCCTACAGCTTCTGGTATTCATTGATGGTCTCTCGTCCAAGTAGCAGGGCTGACCTGGCCTAGCTTCTAAGATCTAATGGAATCTACTGCTTTTAGGGTATTTAAACATTGTAATGTAAATTTGACATGCATGTGTGTGTGAATAAATGTGTCCATCTGTGAATTATGCAGGTGGAGTTTGTCTTTTCTTCCATTACCAGTTCATCAAACTGCCAGGATGTTGGGAACAATGACCAGATTGAATTTTCCTGACAGCACTGCTTAGCTGTTCAAGAAGAAAAACAAATCCTTCTGCTCACCATGAAACAGTAGATAAGTCTGAATGCACTTCTGGATACCATCTACAGAATTTCCATATATACACATTCAAACTGAGGTTTTCACAGTATGTATCACATATAAAACAAATTATAATTGTATCTATAGTTTCTCTTCCTTCACATAAGGAGTATGATGACATTGGCCAACTGTGCTGTTCCCCACCCCATCCCTAGTGATCACCTTTCCCCATTTCCTACGGAGCAGATATGGGAATCTAGAGACAAAAGAGCCAGGGAGATGAGCATTTTTGAATTCTGTTTTCTTCATGTAAGAGCCAATATGTGAAACAGCCAATGTGTGAAACAGCTCTCTGTTTCCAGGCAATTAACCTGGGTCAAGCTCTCTCTTCTTTAAAGGAAGCAGAAGTAAAAATGGAAACCTAATAAACATTGCATTCCTTAACACCTACGGTTTTTTATCCTTCCTTTCATGTCATTGGCTGAACATCAGACAAGATGGTACCATGCTGATCTTTGGCCATTACTTACATGCAGTAATTTAATGTTATTCAAAGACATCAGAGCCTGGTAGCAGTTAATCCCTAATGTAGAAAAAGCTTCCCACTGATACTTGATCAGTATTTTTATGCTGGATCTGAGTGAAGATCAAGAGACCAAATTTGATTAGCATATAATAAATCTGAAAGAACTAAGTGAGTTCAGTGCAGTTATGTTGAAATAGACAGTGATAGCTCCAAATAAAATTTAAAGTCAATAGCATTTACAAACAATTCCCTTAGCTGCTTGTTCTTTAATTTTGTGATATTCTTGTATCCATCTTTTTGTTCTCCTTGAATCTCATTTGTGTGTCATTTATATGCTTTTGGCCCAAAAGATTTAATATTCTAAGTTGTTAGCTTTATCATTTAAAAAACGTATAATGGCACATATAGGTGTGCAGCAGACGAAATAATAATTCACATTGTATCAGTCAGAATCACTCTACCATCTTAATCTTTTATAATGGTTTTTCTGCAGCTTCCAATTTTCTTCATAGTAAAACAAATTACTTAGCAAATGGAATATCTTTTTCTCATAATAATTTAATATTAAAATGTCAATAAGATTCCAGTACACATAGCAGAGGGCATAAAGGTACAGCAACAGAGCAGAAATGAAGTAAATGTAATAAAAAGAAGCAGGGAAAGGCCCAGGATCAATTTAAACTCCGGTACTGGATCCCTCTCTTCTACAAACAGAATTCAGAGGCACTCTAAAGTGACATTGGGAGGGGTTATAGCAAAGTCAATGGAGCACACGATTGCATGGAAACAGTTTGGGGTTCTATTTCTAATACCTGCAGTCAGGACTAGACTAAACAAGACATGTTTGTGTGAAGCCTTGATGAGCTGCTGCCCTTCACTGTGGACAAAATTGAGACAGATGGACCAGCAATTTGATCTAGGATTAAATAGTTTCCAATAGCCTATCACGTGTACTGTGATGAATTAGCTACATGAAGTATTCCGCACAATAACACATTTGAGTGGTTGATTGCCTATCAGCAGAAGAACTGATTGTCCCCATCCTTCATACACATTTAGGCCTGTTACAGACAGCCAAAAT